>NC_056735.1:1534999925-1535189925 GCF_019279795.1 Protopterus annectens
TCATGCTATCCCAAACAAAACCAAGACTCACTCCTCCAAGAAAAGGAAACCAGTCTGGTGGACCCCTGCCATAAACAAGCTATACAATAGAAGGAGGAAACTAGTACAGAAAAGAGTAAAATCCCAAGAAGGGAAGACATCCCTGATCAGTATCAGCAAGAAACTACGTTCCCTCATAAAATCATCCAAGGCTAGCTTCAAAAGAAAAATTGCCATGGACTCCAAAGATAACCCCAAGGCATTCTTTAGCTATGTCAAGAATCTAAGTGGCAATTCACAGATCTGCTTGGAATTAGTGCAGAATGGCACAAAATACACTGAACTGACTGATATAGCGAACATCCTGGCAGATAGGTTCAGTGCAAACTTGACCCCCCTCTCACCCCCAAAAGGGCCCATAACAATACCAGAAGAATGTAGTGCCCCTGAAATCACAGACACTCAGGTTAAAACAGCCCTTTCTAAAGCCAAAAACACAGCATCAATGGGACTGGACGGTGTCCCAGGCTGCATCCTACAAAAGCTCAAAGATGAACTAACCCCTCACCTAAACACACTGTTTAAACTCAGCCTCTCCACAGGCTACTTGCCCACAGAGTGGCGCACAGCAATGGTTATTCCACTCCACAAAGGTAGAGCTACAACTGACCCCAGGAACTATCGCCCTATATGCCTGACTAGCTTGGTCTGCAAAGCTATGGAGCACATCATCATGGATCTCATAAACATAGACATTGGAAACTTCCAAACCCTGGGCCCTACCCAGTTTGGCTTTGTTAAGGGCAGATCATGCCTCCTAAACCTGGTGGACTTCTTTGAGACAGTTACCAATGCTATAGACGAGGTAAAGGTGCTCCACACAGCTTATCTAGACCTCGCAAAGGTCTTTGACACCATTCCCCACTCAGGTATTATAGACAAGCTCACCAGTCTGAACATAAACCCCTATGTCATGAGATGGGTTGCCAACTGACTCACGGACAGAACCCACATGGTAAGAGTTGCAGGAGCTAGGTCTGACTCTAAACCGGTTACAAGTGGCATTCCCCAGGGCTCAGTCCTAGGAACCCTCTTGTTTGCCATATACTTCTTAGAAGTACAGGCAAGCACAGGAGGACTATGGCTGACCAAGTTCACAGACGACTGCAAACTAGGGGCTATAATTGACTTTCCGGCTGACACAGATACCTTCCAAAAGGGTCTCACTGAGGCAGATAACTGGTGTCAAAACCATGGCCTTAAGCTAAATGCCAAAAAGTGCATAGACATCCCCTTTGGAAAAAACAAAGTACCCACAAACTTCCACATAGGTGGTAGCCCCCTTAATACAGATGACATAATAAGGGATATGGGGACCCAAGTAGATAGTAACCTCTCCTTTGATAATCACATTGCCAAAGTGGTTAGACAATCCTTCTATGTGGCCCACTTAATCACAAAATGGTTTGCATCCACATCGAAAGAGGTCATTGGACCCCTCTATGCATCACTCACCAGACCCATCATAGAGTACAATGCCCCATTTGGGATGTACCTTACAAGAGACCTGCAACAACTGGAAAGACCACAGAAGTACCTCACCAAGAGGATCACTGGCCTCAAGCAGATGCCCTATGCAGCTCGAGTGAAGAAACTCCAGCTGTACTCGGTTGCATACTGCCTACTCAGAATTGATCTCTGCCTTACATACAAGGCCATGTCCAACCCAGAATTGATGGACATGCTTCACCTAAAGAAAACCATATCCTCTTGAGCCACACACTCCAAGGATCTAAACTTCACCAGAACAATAAATAGGATGTCCTGGAGGGATAGATTCCTGTCCCAGAGACTTCCCGTGCACTGGAACAAGATTCCAATCTACATTAGGCAGAGCTCCTCTCTAACCCTCTTCAAGAGAAACCTTGACAAGTGGATGGGAAACAGAAAGTTTACCACAGGGATCTCTTCAATGGCTCTGCTGGACAGAGGCACAGGGAACTAATCTAAGGGGGCAGCGAAAGCCAATATATTCTGGCTAGGCTTATAAATGCCTTCGGGCAGATAGCCTAGTACCTACCTATGAACCTATAAGATACCTTAAGGCAACTTACCCCTGATACCCCCAAATGTTGTAACACCCTATGTTAGTTATGGTGCATCCCTCCCATAGACTGACATACAGGACCATATACCACTGTTACATACACTGGCCTCTGGAGTACATAAGGGCACACATGTATTGCGTAGATGAAGGCTGCACATATATGGACCCATCCCCACAATATGTGTGGGGGCCACAACAGCAGTGGACTGATGGCAGGAATGGCAGCATGACATACTCACAGCCCACTACATAACAACCTCTAACAGCATGTCATATGGAGAAAGCCTGGTATGTAGGTGGAGGATAGAGGATGGAACACAAGCCCATGTGTGAAATACTGTTGTCATACACTAAGCAAGTTGCTGGTGTAACAAGATAGGCTGCAACATACCCTTAGTCAGGCATATGAAGTTAGAAACACAAATGAATGTAGCCATGTACTTATAGCACTCAACACACACACACACACACTGCCAGTGATATATCTGACACAAGATCTGTGTGGTGGACAGACAAAACATAACAGGCACACCTCTGGCCATCAAGTGGATAGGTCAACAGTTGAGAGCTATGCAGACAGACTGCATTCCATGTTAAACTAGTATGTACACACAAACCCTGTAACACCAGTACTATACAATGCATACAACATTGCTCATACATTGTCTGTATTTCTGAAACCTCATACAAATATGTAGCTGAGTGTGCAAGTTCTCTTGTAAGAGGTATTGCTACCTGCTGTCTGTAACACTGCTGCCCACACACGGGAAGAATGTCCACCATACAGGAAAGGTAAAAGGACCTCGCCCACATGATGTATAGATTTATAGTAGTGGGTTGCCATGACAGTGGTAATTGGAAGTACTACACATAATGCTGCATGCAAGTAACAAGTGGAGGACACAGATTGGTGCAGAGGCCATCATCTGATCATGTGCATCACCTACAAAAGCCATGCTGCAATCTATCCAAAGCAGCTCAATCCATTTACTGGAGAGAGACCAAGATAGAGAGAGAGAGAGAGAGAGTGTGAGAGAGTGAAAGGCAAAAAAAAAAAAAAAAAAAAAGCAACAGAAAAGAAAAAATATCCATCCAGCAAATTACACAGGAGAGACATCATTCCCACAACAGGTATGTGAAGTATATATGCATGTAATTGACTGTAGTACTTGGTCCATAATAAAGGGATATATGATGTGGAATGATTTATATGTGCCATCAGGTGTTGTTGCAGTGATGTTCAGCTGAACAACTACTAAGGACAATAGAATCTGTCCTTTGGGTAGTGGGCCATACCTGTCAACTGTGCAGAGCAGCACTGACTGATAAGATGTTAGCTATCATAGTGTGTGTTGCGTAATTGGAAGCATGTATATTACTGTGGTCAGTAGCTGGTGGTGGAAGTAATGCCATATTGATGGACATGTGGGTTCCACAGCCCACCACTTGCAGGATACTCAGGGTAACCTGTATTGTAGCATGCTGGAATGCCATAGGTGTGCAATAGGGTTACTTGCAATCTAGCCCTACATATACTCCCCTAATGTCAGGCTGTGTCCATATGTGACATCTGCCTGTGTTGTAGCAAGGCAGAGCAGTCCAGCTGTGCAGGAAAGTGTTGTGAGATTGTGGACCTGATGTCTGAATGTACCCCCATATGTAGGTATGTATATGTGTACAAATATATATATATATATATATATATATATATATATATATATATATATATATATATATATATATATATAAAACACCAAAATATATTCCAGCACTGCACTATCTACAAAATAAGCAGGTCAGAAGGAGCAAAAATATTTTATTAGTTCGCAGACAGTAAGATACACTCCAAACCGGTTTCACCCTTTAGGTGTCATCAGTGGATTACACATAGTGTTTTCATCACTCTATTAAATATGTCTCCCTTAAAGGGACATATCCCAATTTCTCAAAAAACACCATATATAAAAACATATATTACCAAAGCAAAAAAGCAACATAACAGTAAGTACATATACACATATACTCATACCCATATATTATATTTTATTTTGTTATTATACTTAAATCTCACTATTAAAGAAACTCATTCAACCCAGGTTTATATAAAGCCCCTAAATTCAAAATTCACATTCTTTCCTTTTTATCTAATATTAAATGTTTCTCAGTCTCCCCCATATTGGTGTTTCCTATTGTATCTATCCCAATAAATATAAAATGTGCCGTAGTATGATCAATTTTATGTTTATATAGGGCACTTCAAACCCTTTGACATTTAATGTCACTTATATGTAGTGCCACTCTACTTTTAAAGGATCTTGATGTTTGACCCACATAAAATGCCCCACATTGACATACTGTCATATACATGATCCATTCTGTCCTACAAGTTATCAAATGTTTTATATCAAAAACCTTAGAAGTATTAATAGATGTAAATGATTTTGTTTTAGGAACAACTTTACAATACGTACATCTACCACAAGGATTGCAACCTTTAGTTGCAATCAATTTTGTTTTGTTATATCTCATTTTTTTATACCATGAAAGTGATTCACCAATATTTCTACCCCTCCTATACCCAAATTTACAATATTCATCAAGATAAACACCAAAAAACTGATCTTGTTTTAAAATGTGCCAAAAATTATTGATTATACCTCGAAATGTAAAGGTATTAGTTCCAAAAGTAGTAATAAACCTTAACGGAACATTCCTTTCTGTATTCCCATCATCACATTCATATCTGGACCCCAAATCTCTTTTCATGTTGGATAATTCCAATATTTCCCAATCTTTAACTTTTCTATTATATCCTCTTTGTTTAAATCTGTATCCCATATTCTTTATCTCTTTTTTAAATTCAACTTCATTACTACATATACGTCTAAGTCTTCCGAACTGATTTTTCGGTATATTCAATATAACATGTTTTGGGTGGCAGCTATCTTCCCTCAGTATTGAATTTTTTTAAATGGCTTTCTATAAAGACACGTACTTAAAGTACCATCATTATTTTTAACAACATGTACATCCAAAAAATCAATAGCTATTTCTTCTCTACTATCAACAAAGACTATATCAAACACATTGAAGTTTAAATGATCCACAAAAATGTTCCACTCATTTGGAGAGCCAGACCATATAGCCCAGCAATCGTCGAGATATCGGTGCCACATTATCAATTTAGATTTAAAAGGGACATCCGCTTTGTAAATCAAACTACATTCTAAGTACCCCATAAAAAGATCTGCGTATATTGGCGCAAATGTTGTACCCATTGCAGTTCCATTCACCTGTAGGTAATATTCACATCCAAAAAGGAACACATTATTTTCTAACACAATTTTAATCAAATCTAGCAATAAAGAACAGTGTTCAGCAGAATACTGTCCAAATTGTAGCAACCAATGCAGTGAGCACGGATACTGATTTAGAAGTGACTGAGATACCATCTCCTATACACAAAAAAGCCAGATCTAAAGGGGGCCCTTTAGAAGGGGTGGAAAGAAACATAGGAAGAGAGAATTTGAGAGAGATGAAAGAGAGAGATTCGAGAAATTGGTGAAAGAGAAATAAAAGATGAAGGACTTATAGTAAATCTAACTGATTATCAGCTTAATGATGATGAAAAAGCTGTGTTAAATAAAGGATTTAACTATGTACCTTCTTTCTTTTTGTCTCAACATAATATCTGTATGGATGTCAAAAGTTTTGGTAGAAATTTGAATTTAAAGTATTTCTTTCACAAAAAATGTGATTTTTCTGTTAACCCTGAGTTTAAATTTTAAAAAAGCAATTTTGTACCCCCTTACCATCCAAGGGTGAGGTTATTTCAAGAAAGTGTATTAAGTGAATTACATAAAAATCAGGATAACATTTTCAAACATCATGGTTATAATTTGACATCTAAGGAAACGGCTGCTTTAAAAGGCTTGATGGAAAATAAGGATTTAGTAATACTTAAGGCCGACAAAGGTGGAGCACTAGTAGTGTGGGATGTTGATGGATACACTAAGGAGGTTAACAAACAGTTGGGTGATAATAGGTTCTATTTAAGGCTTATTTCGGACCCAGCTATTGACCTAAAATATAAAATTGATGAGAGACTAAAAGAGTATAATTCTAGAGGTCTTATCAATGAAACTTTATTAAAAGAATTAATAGTGGATAATCCAAAATCCCAACTACTATATATTTTACCAAAAATACACAAAAATATTTTTCCTCCCCCAGGTAGACCTATAGTATTGGGAATAGGGTCCCTTACAGAGCCAATTTCAGCATATTTGGAATCACAGTTGAAACCATTATTAGCCCTTATTAGACCTAGAATCAAAGATACAAATGAGTTTTTACAATTGATGGATGATATATGGCTATCTGAAGATTGTTATATTTGTACACTTGATGTACAATCACAGTACACTAGTATCCCACATCACGGGGGTATAGAAGTAATTGAATACTGGTTGCTACAATTTGGAAAGTATTCTGCTGAACACTGTTCTTTATTGATAGATTTGATTAAAATCGTGTTAAAAAACAATGTGTTCCTTTTTGGATGTGAATGTTACCTACAGGTGAATGGAACTGCAATGGGTACAAAATTTGCTCCAATATACGCAGATCTTTTTATGGGGTACTTAGAATGTAGTTTGATTTACAAAGAGGATGTCCCTTTTAAATCTAAATTGATAATGTGGCGTCGATATCTTGACGATTGCTGGGCTATATGGTCTGGCTCTCCAAATGAGTGGAACATTTTTGTGGATCATTTAAACTTCAATGTGTTTGATATAGTCTTTGTTGATAGAAGAAATGGCTATTGATTTTTTGAATTTTTGGATGTACATGTTGTTAAAAATAAAAAAATAATGATGGTACTTTAAGTACGTGTCTTTATAGAAAACCATTTACAAAAAATTCAATACTGAGGGCAGATAGCTGCCACCCAAAACATGTTATATTGAATATACCGAAAAATCAGTTCCGAAAACTTAGACGTATATGTAGTAATGAAGTTGAATTTAAAGAAGAGATAAAGAATATGGGATACAGATTTAAACAAAGAGGATATAATAGAAAAGTTAAGATCGGGAAATATTGGAAGTATCCAACATGAAAAGAGATTTGGGGTCCAGATATGAATATGATGATGGGAATACAGAAAGGAATGTTCCTTTAATGTGTATTACTACTTTTGGAACTAATACCTTTAAATTTCGAGGTATTTTTGGCACATTTTAAAATAAGATCAGTTTTTTGGTGTTTATCTTGAAGAACATTTGGGTATAGGAGGGGTAGACATATTGGTGAATCACTTTCATGGTATAAAAAATGAGATATAACAAAACAAAGTTGATTGCAACTAAAGGTTGCAATCCCTGTGGTAGATGTACATATTGTAAAGTTGTTCCTAAAACAAAATCATTTACATCTATTAATACTTCTAAGGTTTTTGATATAAAACATTTGATGACTTATAGGACAGAATGGATTGTGTATATGGCAGTATGTCAATGTGGGGCATTTTATGTGGGTCAAAAATCAATATCCTTTAAAAGTAGAGTGGCACTACATATAAGTGACATTAAATGTCAAAGGGTTCGAAGTGCCCTATATAAACATAAAATTGATCATACTATAGCACATTTTATATTTATTGGGATAGATACAATAGTAAACACCAATATGGGGGAGACTGAGAAACATTTAATATTAGATAAATAGGAAAGAATGTGGATTTTGAATTTAGGGGCTTTATATAAACCCGGGTTGAATGAGTTTCTTTAATAGTGAGATTTAAGTATAATAACAAAATAAAATATAATATATGAGTATGAGTATATGTGTATATGTACTTACTGTTATGTTGCTTTTTTGCTTTGGTAGTATATATTTGTATATATGGTGTTTTTTGAGAAATTGGGATATGTCCCTTTAAGGGAGACATATTTAATAGAGTGATGAAAACATTATGGGTAATCCACTGATGACGCATAAAGGGTGAAACTGGTTTGGAGTGTATTTTACTGTCTGCGAGCTAATAAAATATTTTTTCTCCTTCTGTCCTGCTTATTTTGTCAATAGTGCAGTGCTGGAATGTATTTTGGTGTTTTATCAGTTAATTTCCGTGCACGCACGTTACGTTTAACGTGCACAAGTTTCTGTTTGGAGGTGATTTATGTATATATATATATATATATATATATATATATATATATATATATATATATACATATATATATATACATACATGTATGTCCACAAATATACAGTTACCCATGTGTAGACATATATTTAAACACATATATACATCATATATATCTACACATATATAGATATATACCTATATGCACATGTCTACATATATACAAACACACACACAAACATATATGCATGCATATGCATGTCCCCTATATTACCACCACAGTGCTGCTTGCTATGTGTGAGGGATCAGCACACATAGCAATACACACAGATCTCTACAGCTGTCAGTGTGTGCAACATAGATGGGTATGTCACATATGAACCCCTTGTTGGGACCACTTTGCCCTTGTCTGTGAAGTATGGAATGGGAATATGGGGAAGTATGGCAGGTATAGTTGTGGAGGTGGTCAGGGTTGGTAGATATAGAGGACAGCCTACAGAGGTGGTATGTCACACATGTGGTGGGTAAACACCCTGGATGGTGTGTGTGGTCTGTGATTTGGAAGCCTCATGGGCCCCAATATGGACACAATGGGAACAAGCCTATCACCTACTGCTACTCACAGCAGCAGTCCATGTCCCAAAGGTGCCTGGCCTGGAGGCTGAGCAGGAGCAGCATGTGGACCCTGTGAATGTGTACTGGGTGCATCAAGGTGATGTAGCACATCACACATGTGTCTGTGGAGCCTGCTATGGAACAGACTCTGGACCTGACCTTGGTGGACAAGATCATGTCTGTGTATGCCCCTAGGGGGGACAACATCCCCTGAGTTAGTTCCACCTAAAGGTATTGTTGGACCAGTACATGAGCAAGCCCCAGGGTGGGTCCCACATGTGATGTGGCCTGGTAACATGGCCAGATTAGTTTGGAGAGGTGGTTCTGCTGGCCAATAGTCCATAAACATCCTATTGTGTCAGTGTTATAGAACATATGTGGGTAGTAATAGTCTACACAATCCTGGAACATGTCCAACAACATGTATAGATATCCCCAATAACACAGAATGTCAGATGTGCAGCAATCACATAGCAAGCATATCACAGGCATATATGGAGCCATAGTGGCCCTGACAATGGCATGCAGGTGAATAGTCTGTAAAAGGCCGACAGTGATAGTGTCCACACAGGGAATATGGCTACAAACACATCACATAAAGTGTGGCACAATACAATATATGTTCCACTGGTAGGTAAGCTGTAGCTATACCTATTGAGTTGTGTGTACAGTTTGTTGTTGCTGATATGGTGGGGTGGTGACAGTGATGTGTGTTATGAACTGTGGTAACCTTGCTGTATGACTTGCTCACACCTGTTCCCATCTTTATGTCTTTCAGGGAAGATGTCACATGGAAGGCTCCCAGCTTACTCAGCTGCTGAGAATGACATTGTGGTAAACCACCTAATTCAGCACCACCCTGTCTTGTTTGGCTGGGCCACCCATGAGCAGCAGGAGCAGACCACGCTGTGGAATGACCTAGTCCACAGGGTTAATGATGTCGGACTGCACAACCACAGTTATGAACAGGTCCGGCATCATTGTTCTGAACTGCTTCACAATACCCGTTGGCATGCTGCTGCAGTCTGGGAGGATCAACTTGCAACAGGAGGGGGCCATGCCATCCATCCCCCCTGACATGTGTTGAGAAGCTCCTAGCCAGCCTCGTAGCACCTGACCATCTGCATAGCCAACAACTACCAGACCCCATTGTGGAGGTGGGTGCTACCCACACACCGGCTGAGGAGCATGCAGGTAAGGCCACAGGGCGCATCGGTAGACCACTGTTGCATATGCATCCATATCTGTACAGGTAGATCATGCATATCAGACATGTCATAGATATAGTTTCTTGCTCCATAGTAGCGATAAACAGATGTGCATATGTGGTAGCATTGTGGACATGTACTGTTGATGTATTGTAATGCTGCACCCATCCTGTAGCAATGCTACAGGTGTGGCCACTACCTTTGCATCTCTCACCCCCTTTTGTAGGTCCCTTTGGTATGCCACCATGGCAGTAGCCTGTAGCTGGTGAGTACGGTTTATGTTGATGCTTGCCAATACACCAGGCATGTAATGGCTATGGTATATTCCATGCACACATCTAACACACCTACCCAGAATGCATGCTGTACATGTGCACATATGGTTGCTGTTAAATGCACGACATCACAGTGATGACCATGATTTGGAATTGATGGGTATGTTAGACACCTGCAAGATAACTAACATCCTGTCATTGTGGAGTGTGTCCATCTGGAGTAACATAATGGTGGGATACATGGCCTACAGTAGGAACATGTTTGAAAAATCACCCGTATACAGTGCAACATCAGTGTATATACCAGTAGTACAATGACAACTGTTGCAGAGTTACACTACGGCATAACGTATTACTGTGGTCCACATTATCAGCTGGGACTAGGCTGTAACATGTGGTGTTCAGTATATGGGACACTGCAAACTGACACACATGTGTAGGCCTTACTTGTCAAGCATCTGCAGAAATGCTGAAGGTGGGGGGGATGTCAGCATGACACACCACTGCACTGCAGCAGGGATCCTAAGGATGCTAAGAATGGCTGTATCTGTAGACAGTCAGGTTCAGGAACTGTGGTAGATGTAACCCTACCCCACAGCAATAGAGACGGCAGTGTGTGAACACCAAGGGATGTGCACATGCGTAGACCTTGCAATCATGCAGATTAGGGGGACATGTGTAGGGCAGACTGAACATACACTGACAAATGCAGATGGCCCATGCTATTATACCCCTGCCAGGAGTAGTGACTACTGTAGTACACATAACATTAGGTGAAACAAACAGTCATGATATGGGTGTGCACACATATGCATGCATGGAGTGTATGTATCACAGTCAGCATCCGCACATCTAACACATTCCGTAGACACTGCATGTAAATGTACAGGACATATGCCGCATATCGGGCTCATGTACTGTTAATATATGTGGGAATGTGGTCCCATGACAGACCAAGGATGGGTGCGTCATATCAATAAGTGTGTGTACACTCCCCATAGCCATGGCATGCTCTGATGGTTGTCAGTGTAATAGGATTGGATTGGTCATACATGGTCTGCTGATGATGAGTGCTGTAAACCAGACTACAGGCATTCCCAAATGACATCTGTCCACATATCATCCCAGGTATGTGTTGCTGAAAAGCATAGGGGCTGTGAGCAATAAAGCTGACATAACTCATACAGTACTACACATACAGCAATGGGATGTACACCTGTGAGGTGTGGTGCACAGTACATGGCAGGGTGCAGAACAGGTGCACAGCAATATGTGTACATGGGTACAGTGTTATCCAGGGGAAGGGGCATCACCTAGTAACACAGCACATGCATCACACACATGTATACTGTTGCTAGCATGGATTAACTATAGCTACACTGCATGCTGTTGTGTACCATATGTTATGCATGTTGACAGATGGGAAATAGGAGGACTGTGTGTACTATCATTGTACAACCCACCTGTATGTGTGTGTGTGTGTGTGTGTGTGTGTGTGTGTGTGTGTGTGTGTGTGTGTGTGTGTGTGTGTGTGTGTGTGTGTGTGTGTGTGTGTGTGTGGTTAGTTTATCTGTTGGGTCACTCTGGTGAAGTGGAGGGAAGTTGATGCATGTAGGATGCATGTGTGCATGTGTGTGTGTTTGTGTGGGTGTCCATGTATGCACGTGTGATTGTGGAGTTATTCATACAGCAGTACTTCCAAATGGGATTGTGCAGTACATGGACATGGACTGACACATGACACACCAGGAATACTTGTCATGTATGCAATCACAGGACAACTGATTGTATAATAAGGTCTGTAGCATGGAACAGGAATTGGGAGGGAAGGTAGACACCAAGTATACCCTTAATATCGCATTCAGCAGAGAGGTGACAGACAACCCATGTATGCAGCACTACAGATGCATTGCTGAATTACTAGACAACACCAGGGAGTGTATCCATATATTACAGTTGTCACATGATAGGCTGATTGAGCAGCATACCTGGCATGTACTGAGCAATACATACACATGACACTCCAGTGCATGATATTATGGAGTGAACGCAGTAGCTCCTCACATAAAGGGGCCATGCTCTTGATGTCCAGACATACAAAGGGTTAACACTGAATGACAGCAGTGAGGCCATGTAAAATGACTACACTCAAGTTAGGGAGGTAATGGAGTAACAGGTCTTGTGTTGTGATCACTTATCTAGGCATTTAGAGGAATGATACGTTAATGAGTGGTATTAATGAATGTATGTTACCAAATGTGATGCAGGATGGAGAACGCATGGGAATATGCGTGGGACTGTCTGTAAAGTCATGGACAGGTAGGTATTAAGCTGACGTGTGTGTGTGTGTGTGTGTGTGTGTGTGTGTGTGTGTGTGTGTGTGTGTGTGTGTGTGTGTGTGTGAGTTTGTGTGTGTGTGTGTGTGTGTATGTGTGTACTGTTATGCAATGCTGTACAGGTCTTAAAGTGCTTTTATTGTTTTCCCCCACAGGTGGCAAGGTGGATCAGGGTCCGTCCTGCATGCAATCTGATGTTGGTGTCCATACAGACACCGAAGATGATGATAGTACTGTTGAGGCACAGGTGGGGTTGTCATTTGCTGAAACAGTGCCATGATTTGACATCCCCCTTTTAGCCACCCCAACCATGCACACTGTTCTAGTGCTTATACATACCCTATCACCAGTGCCCATAGTGGAGGGACAGCTGGTGTTTGGTGGCAGTGCACAGGAGAATGTGCTAACCATGTCTATTATGTCTGGTCACAGCAGGCACTGCCAGATGTCTGGCAGGGCACCACATAGGCAGATGTACAAGGGTGCTCAAGGTAGGGCCACTGGTCATCATGCCCTTGGCAGACATGCCTCAACTGGTACCACCAGGTGCATGTTTCAGGCTGTCATGGTGGTGCAGGTACGTATGGAACGTTACACCAGACAGGGCCTGAGGCTGCCGAGGGCTGCTCTCACATCTGCAAAAAACAACTTCAGTGAACAGTCTGGTGCCATCCGTGTTTATACCGAGCTCATAGATAGATGGTCTGGTGAGATGATGGCCCTCATCGACCGTGGTATGTCCATGCTTGAACATGTGGTGGAAGTGCGGCAACAGCCACGTGGATGTAGGCCAACAATGCCAACAGCTGGCAGTAAACATGGATGTGCTAGGACACCAAGAGGCTCCCATAGTGGCAAAACCAGCCCCCACACTGGGGAAGACGCTGTCCGCACCACACCACAGCAGGCCACGAGCAAGTGGTCCTGGCCAGTCACAGGAGAGACCTGGCTCCAACAGAAATCTGTCATCATCAGGGGAGAGTAGCACATCGAGGCCTATACCTGGATGTGCCTATGGAAACCCTGGTAGGCACAGTTCACATGTCATGGCCGGAGGCAGTGAACTGCACACCCTGCCAGATATGGTCTGCAGCTGTCCATAAACACCTGTGTAGGGCAGCCACATGGCAGAACTGTGTGCATGCATACCCACACACTATACAAACACACCTAGGGCAACCGCATACCTACACACACCACATCACCACACCCAGTACACAATATTACACTCCTCACCCACACACATGGTGTCAAATGTATGGCCCACCCATGGCCTCAGGCAAACCAACAACACACCCTGTGCATATGATGATACCTGTGCCACATCCCTGTCATCCATAACATCGATGCAGGGACAGGCTAATATAGTTCTGATGCACACAGAGTCTGTACTACAGTGTACCAAAGTACTGCAGTGTAACATGTTGTCAGGAGTAAAGTTTAATGCATACATGTCAGCTAGTGTAGCCATCCAGCAATGATGCATTATAGCTGTTAGTAACACTGGTTGATTGTGGTCTCCATAATGTTATCCATTTGTGTTATAGATGTACATGTGTCAGCACAAGGATGGTCTGCAGTCATATTCCACAATGGGCTATGGAACTGTGGTGACACCATGGCTGTGACATATCTGGGGTACAGTTGAACACATGTCACAGGTTTGTATAACAGTTGTTGCCTGTGCCACATGGACAGGTGACCCACTGGGATGTGTATAATCTGCAACCTGATGTAGACCCATCCACATATGTGCACACTCTTACTTGGCAACACTGGGACTAGACCCCTACCTAGGTATGTAGTGCTATTGAAGTGTGTGGCTTTCATTTTACACACCACACAGCGTTTAGGGTGAGGTGTGTTCCAGGTTACATGTTACATACAGAACATCCCCAGACATGTACAGTATGCTAATGGGGGATGTGATGGGAGTGTATGGACAATGCATAGTGTGACATGCCTTCATATACACATTAACAGACACATAACAGCCAGACACATGTCCCAGAGACATGTGCCTATCGCTGCTACCTAACTTGACTGTGTATCCAATGTATTAAAGGTAGGCTGCACACAGCACATGCATAACTAGGCTGGATTGTGGTATAGTTACCTGTATGGTTGATGGTGACAGTGGAAATCATAAAGTGGTACATGGGACATATACCGGGTATACCTTGCTGTAATGACAGTATACACAGCACCAACATCCCACAGTGGATATTGTACTCCCAGAAACCAGTGATGACACTGTGACATACCCACGATTACACATTGCCCACGACTGCGATACAACCCATTGTATATTCCAACAGTGCTACTACAGGGATATGCATCTAATGCACATGCCACAGGCGTAGTAGGGTGTTTCATTGTCATGCTTCACCTATGGGCAGCAACAACACTATCTGTACTACTGGGTGGCAATGGGTAGTGTAACAGCAATATGTGGCCACGGAATGCTGTACTCTACAGAAATACGGACATGCACACATACACACACTTGCCAGAACTCAATGGATATACCATGCCTATCAACCCATGTGTACAACACTGTTGTGCTGGTACTGCAAGGCTCATGTAGCCGGTATGGAGAGGAGCATAACAGGATACATGTAATGTCCCATACAGCAGCAGCCACAACTGACTATGGCAATGGGTGTTGCTGTGGTTGTGAAGGCCCTCATGGAATTCCCAAGTACAGGTGTGCTAACACACAGACACTGTTATAATCAGTAATGCACATGTATACATGTGTCAGTACTGGGGTGCATTGCTCCAGATAGTCATAGCTGTGTACCTAGCTATTGTCCATGGTAAGATGGGTTGTGTAGGGGTTGTGTGTACAGTGGTATCCTGCCACCTGCCATGTGGCAGCAGGCAATCTATTGACAGACACCTCTGTGGTGACCCTCAAGGTGAGAGTGACATGTATCAGCCGATCCTCTGGTAGCCTCCTGCACGTGGTCACTGAGGTGATCAAGTTGACATGTATGCAACATGTATTACAACACATGGTTAGTGTCGTTGATGGAGACCTGTAACCAAGCATGTTTTGTTGACTGTGATAGTGCAGTGGAGGTACCCATGGCATGTGGTGCGTAAAGGGTATTGTCTCCTGTCTGTGCCAGTTCTTACACAGCTGGGCAGACATGTAAGTGTCAATCAAGCATAGGTTGCCTGTACATATCCCAGCTGGATACCTGCCATCTGCACATCTGTGCAGGGACTGACAGACATCAGCTTGATAAGTAGCTATGCAGCAGGATGAATGTGTTGACAGATAGATGTTTGACAACAATATGTATGCCATAACTACATGTTGGAAGCCTTCACTAACATGTGCTGTACAGACAGTAGTTTACAGTTACATTCCACATGTTGGATCATTATCCAGTAGGGGATATATACTGTGACGCAGCTCACACACAAGGGATACAACAGGGAGGCCTCAGAGTCCAGCTATGCCTACAGGTGTGCCTGTTGTCAATACTTCATTTAGCACTTTACTCTTGCCTGCGATAGCACTGTTAACAGCAGTACCACCATGATACACTACATGCCACTGTGACAGCACATACCCTGGGCTACTACCCCTGTATGTAACACATTCACATGGATAACAGTGCTACACAGGTATCATATACATCTGTGTCCCAGACATGATACTCACACCTCTTGCTACTGTAATGACAGCACATAGGTGCATGTATTGTACATACACTTCTTACAGATATCATTACTCTGCTATGTTATCAGACTGGGTGGTGTGAACTGGTTACCAGGGCTAAGCCATGCTTAGCAATTATCAACATTGCTCAAATATAACAGCTAAGCTGATTTGTGCACTGGTAAGGGAAGCCTACACTGTGTAAATGCCCGTACATTTAACAGTAGCTTAGCAGCACTTACCATCATGCAAACCCACGCAAACCTGCTTACAGCTGCTCAAAACTGCCTTAATCACTCTGTATCCAACAACCCTTGTTCTGCCCAGCAACAAAATGAACAGCTCTTGTAGGGCTTGAACGCAAGACCCTGTACACTATAGTAGAAACACTTAACCACTACATCACGACCACTGAGAAGACAGTTGTTTTTCCAATATAGCTGTCAATACACATATTGATTAGTATTGAACAATTGCCTTTACTTCCACAATTGTATAGTACTTGTTATTAATATGCCTGTTGCATCACATATTTTGTTTTATCATAATGTACACATATCAGATACATACGGTGAGATACATCTGGGTGGTTATACACAACCGTGAGGTTTACACATGACAGGAAAATGGATATATACATATATGTTGATATATGTCTACATGTACATACACATGTATATTCATACATATGTCTGTATACACATCTGTATATTGCATTATATACATGGCCATATGTAGATCTCTTCGTATACACACACACACACACACACACACACACACACACACACACACACACACATATATATATATATCTATATATATATATATATCTAAACAGATAGATATAGATATATGTATATATAGATATATTATATATAGCTTATATGTATGCACATCCTATGTGTACAGATATGCCTACTGATGTAGATATATATGTAGATATCTATAACTATATGTGCATACATATCTTTTCTGATATACCTATTACTGTCAATATATATGTAGATATCCATAAGTATATGTACATATGTATCTCTATCTGTATATGTGTGGACATATATTCCTGTGTATAAGTAGATATATGAGTGTTTATATGTATGTATATATATATATATATATATATATATATATATATATATATATATATATATATATATATATATATATATATATATATATATATATATATATGTGTGTGTGTGTGTGTGTGTGTACATATACATATCCATCTGTGTATGTCGATATGTATATGTGTATATATCTATATAGATATATGGATAATTATATATACATATATGTTCCCCATATGTCCAGAACATGGAGTGGAGTCCTACCTCAGCCCCAACAGTCCCAACCTCTTAGTGCAAGGGGATGTCAGGTATGTATTGCCGGTATATATGTAAACTGTTGTTACAGTAATAGGGGTTGAACTAATAGACATGTTGTGTGTGGGAGGTCACATCTGCTTGTAACATGTGCGCCACTGGCTACTGACAGACATACTAAGGACATCATAGTACAGTACCACTGCTAGCACAGTAATGATCCTGTGGACTACAGCAGAAATATGGCCAATAAATGTGAACAGTCTGACACACTCAGGTCAGTCCAGAGGTATACACAGAACCCCCTTAGTGCAAAACCAAGCCTGACAATGTGGATGTTAACAGCCATGTAGATGGGCATATCACGTAAATACTAGTATACATTTGCCCCCATAGGTTATGTATTCACACACCCCTGTCTGAGCTGACACATAATAATCACTGGTAGAGAGGTGACATGGCCACATACTACCCACTAGTTAGTGACATACATCTGTACAGCATCCCACTGCTTTGTTAGAAATACATGACTGTTATGGTGGCCCGACAGCAGTACATCTGGCAAATATCTGGACATAACATCACACTAGGTAAGTACACTAAGCTGCTAGGCATGTAACATGTAACAAAGCACTGTGCTGGCTACAGGCAGACTGCCACAACACTGGCCTACATTTCTTATGGGGGAATACACATGTACCTGCATATATAGCAGACTCTTCAGGCATGTCACAGCACAGAGTAACAGACACCTGTGTGAAAGTGCAGAACCACAACCAGTGTGAACACAGCCACAGCCACAGCCACATATGGCAAGCTAGCTTAATATTACAGTATAAGGACTATCTGATCAACACCATCATCACATGTGCCACTAACACACTAACCCTACTTATACTGGGCCACTACACATTGTGGTCCGATGCCTATCTGTGGTATGGGACATGTGTGTGTTTGGCCCTACAAACATGCAAGCCAATAGGGTAACATATACTGGAGCAGCATGTAACATAAGATAGAACAGGACCATGAACAATGACATTAATCATAGTCTGTACACAGGCCAAGGTACATCTTCACAATACACACACTGTCGACAATCACCATAAGTATGCAGACCTCAGTACTGTACACACAGTCATAGAATGCCCAGGTTATGTCCTCAGACATAAACCCTACTATAAATAACATGTGTAGCAGTCTGATATCTCACTGGCCTGTTATCAGATATGATGTGAATACATAATGGTGTACAGAACATATGCACCTCTTACTGCATGACATATGTACAAAGGTTGACAGACTTGTGGCTGGAGGCACAAACACAAGGCCAATATTTACATGTTGCTGTGATAACCTCATACATTTACTGTTGTAACAGGGTTTGTTGTGACATATGTTCTATTAGGGATATGAAGTCAGTAACTCTCATGGCTGCCACCATGTACTGACTGCAATCCTCAGACTATGCATCTGCAGTTCTTAGATAGGTGCTCTGTGAGTAACACAAGAAACAAAAGGCACCATACACTGCCCAGTCTGCAGATGACCCTACAGATGGGGTTTCCTCAAAAACATAGCACTGCCGTGACAGGTATTAAAACATGTAGCCCAGCCATATCCACACATACCCTGTTAAACCGACATTACTCCAAATGCAGAATAGCAACACAGTCATGTCAGGCACATCCCCCTCCTGTGTGTTGGCCTGTTTCCACAGTGTATGTTGTTAGAGGTAGATACCCAATCCATCTGTGATGCTGTTTGCCAAACACCAGATCTAGTTCCTGCTCACAGTGAATGAAAAGGCCCAACACCAACATGGTGTTCCTAGATACTGGAGTCTGTTTCCTTGCAATTGGTTTTGGGAATGTTACCGCAGTTGTTCCACATGCAATCAGCTAGATGAGGGCTGCAATTCATGCAGAGGGCATCAGCTGATCATGAGCATCACTTACAAAACACATGATTCTGCCTAAGCAAAGCAGGTGTAGTTCTCCACATCCACCAGAGATCGAGTGTGAGAGGCACACAGAGACAAAGTAAGTCAGGGAGGGGATGGGAGAGTAAAACCTAAGCATGCTTGTGTCGCGCACCTTCCAACACAGGGTATCAAACCCCTGACTGACAATGCATTGCTATCACATGTCTATGCAGTTACTGCATGCACCACATATCTTACATGTTGAAGAGTTGTCCACAGGTATATGTGATGGTGAGTGACATCTGCAACAGCGATATGGTAGCGATATGGTAGATGTAGTATACATGACTGTCCACATGAACAGGTGTCAGCTTCAACACAGCCACATTCTCTCTGGGGCTCACACACATTGACACACTTGGCAAGGTCAGAAATGCACTTCCTAACTAGTTAGTTTGCCACAATACAGTACTGTGCAGGTATCACATGCACCACAGGGGTTATCCGGAGGTTATATGGGCAAAGGGTACGTGAAAGTGCCTGACATCAGACACCATGCTTCAGTATGCCAATGGAGGTGTTAGCAAGTGTGAATGTGGTCAAAAGCATCATACACCACACACACAGACACAGGGTGCCAGTACTGACATGCATGAGTGCATTGCTTCATGGTTGAGTAGCAGTTGACTGAGCCAGAAGGCTATACAAGACTAGGTGAAGGGTATACCTTGGCATCTAGCCACAGGATAATGGTCTGCAGTGTGGCTCAGTGGTGCAGTTTCTGGATTGGCCCACACAGGTGGGTATTGTATTCACCATACAGTCACCAAGGTAACTATTGTGTGTGGCCATTGTTGTGCAATGCTTGCAATGTATGTGTTCTTTAGTCCATGACATAGATGCTGTCTGGGATGTGCACACATCCCGCATGCATGTACAGTGACATGTGGAACTGTACCTGGGGTGTCTGGCCTATGTTGTGTACACAGATTATCATCAGATGTGCCTGTAATGGCCTCATGTGCCGGGAACAGGTAATGGACAGCAGGGTTACCTTGCACCCACATTGATAGCATGATAGAGGTATTCCCTGGTGTCAGTGGCATCTGTTCACACAGGGCATGTATATAAGGCATGGTATGTCCTTTGTGGCTCTCATTTCACGGCACCACAGGTGTTGCAGGCGTCCAGTGACGAACATAATGAAGGCACACTGTCTACATGTATGTGCATATTTTACTGATGGACAGGGTGCCATGCCCTCTGTATTCCATGCAATCACACCCATGGTTATTATCTGTGGGCAATATGCAGGGTACTACCAACATAGCAGTTGTTGCCTAGGCACATGTGTTTGTGCAGGAGACATAGGTTGAGAGTGTTCCCTTTGTAATACAGGGATTGCTAACTTTGTTCACCAGTCCTTGATGTTATATGTAGGTGTATGGATTGACACCCCAGCTTCTCTGCTATTTCACATCTGTTATCCTTGTAACGTGGACATTGTGACATATAATAGGGTCACCATATAAGAAACTTGCAAAATCCACTCCACAATGAGTCCAATTGTTACACACTCACAGCCACCTCCATACAGAATGCGAATGACAAACACAGACACCCACACACTTGCCATGTCTGAGATTAGAACTTCTACCTAACTAATTTATTACACTACAGCATTTATAGGATGTGTCATGGATATTACTGGAGTACTCCTTCCCAAAGGTGTATTCCACTGGGTATTACATCAGCAGGCTTGACAAAGAAGGTCATTGGAGGTTGTAGTGACAATGAATGGCTTCAGAAGGATTGCACCCTACACAGACAAGGACACACACACAAACATCCACACTTGCCATGTGTGGGAATAGAACTCCTACCAAAGTACTATATCACACTACAGCATTACGCTGTTATAGGATGCACCGCAGAGATTACTGGGCTAATATTTTCCAAAAGGTGTATTTCACAGTGAATGACATCTGCAGGCTTGCCAAAGTAGGGCATTTGAATAGTAGTGAGTGTGACTAGCCTAAAAAGCATTGCTCCCTACACAACGACACACACACACACACACACACACACACACACACACACACACACACACACACACAAAGTTACCACGTCTGGGATTAGAACTCATCCCTAATTAGTTTACTACACTATAGCATTATGCAGTCATAGGATGCACCACAGAGATTACTGGGCTACTTCTTTCCCAAAGGTGTATTTCACAGTGAATGACATCAGCAGGCTTGCCAGAGTAGGGCATTCGAATGGTAGTGAGTGCAACTACCTTAAAAACCATTGCTCCCTACACAGACAAAATAACACACGCGCAAACATCCACACTTGCCATGTGTGTGAACTGAACCCCTACCAGAGTAATATATCACACTACAGCATTACACTGTTATAGGATGCACCACAGAGATTACTGGGCTATTTCTTTCCCAGAGGTGTATTTCACAGTGAATGACATCAGCAGGCTTGCCAAAGTAGGGCATTTGAATTGTAGTGAGTGTGATTAGTCTAAAAAGCATTGACCCCTACACAGACAGAGAGACAAACACACACACACACACACACACACACACACACACACACACACACACACACACACACACACACACACACACACACACACACACACACACACACACACACACACACACACACACACACACACACACACACACACACACACACACACACACACAGTTGCCATGTCTGGGATTAAAACTCCTACCTCACTAGTTTACCACTGTACAGCATTACGCAGTTATATGATGTGCCAAAGTAGGGCATTTGAATTGTATTGAGTGTGACTAGCCTAAAAGCCATTGCGACCTACACAGACAAAGTAACACACACACACAAACATCAACATTTGTCATGTGTGGGAATTGAACCCCTACTAGAGTACTATATCACACTACAGCATTACACTGTTATAGGATGCACCACAGAGATTACTGGAAAACTTCTTTCCAAAAGGTGTATTTCACAGTGAATGACAACAGCAGGCTTGCCAAAGTAGGGGATTTGAATTGTAGTGAGTGTGATTAGCCTAAAAAGCATTGCCCCCTACACACACTTACACACACACATATGCACACACGCACACACGCACACACACACACACACACACAAACAAAGTTGCCATGTCTGGGATTAGAGCTCTTACCTAACTAGTTTATCACACTACAGCATTACACAGTTATAGGACGTGCCACAGAGATTACTGGGAAAATACTTTCCAAAAGGTGTATTTCACAGTGAATGACATCAGCAGGCTTGCCAAAGTAGGCTTTTGAATTGTAGTGAGTGTGACTAGCATAAAAGGCATTGCTCCTTACACAGACAAAGTAACACACACACAAACATCCACGCTTGCCATGTATGGGAATTGAACCCCTTCCAGAGTACTTCATCACACTACAGCATTACGTTATTAAAGGGCATAACACAGAGATTACTGGGCTACTTCATTCCTAAAAGTGTATTTCACAGTGAATGACATCAGCAGGCTTACCAAAGTAGGGCATTTGAATTGTAATGAATGTGACTAGCCTAAAATGCATTGCCCCCTACACAGATAGGGGCACACATGCAAACATAAACACACAACGTTGCTATGTCTGGGATTAGAACTCCTACCTAACTTGTGTGTCACACTATAGAATTACACATTCATATGACATGACAGGGAGATTACTGGGCTACTTCTTTCCCAAAGGTGTATTTCACAGTGAATGACATCAGCAGGTTTGCCAAAGAATGGCATTCATATTGTAGTGAGTGTGACTAGCCTAAAAGGCATTGCCCCCTACACAGACAGGGACACACAAACACACACACATAAAGTTGCTATGTCTGGGATTAGAACTCCTACCTAACTTCTGCACCACACTACAGAATTACGCAGTCATAGGATGCGCCAGGGGGATTACTAGGCTACTCCATTCCCAAAGGTGTATTTCAAAGTGGATGACATCAGCAGGCATGTCATAGTAGGGCAATGGGGAGGGCAGTGTGTGTGCATGGGCCATAACCCATTCATCTAGAGGCTGGCACACCACACGCAGTCTCATGCAGGTATGTATTCCACAGGTACATATATACAACTGCTAGATGACTACTGCCTTGTACAGTCATGTTGCACAGCTAGCACTTACACCACAGAGTCTGTACGGCTGATGAATACCAGTGGCTAATTTCTACAGTGAGTGACATTTACACATCATGTGGTTGTAGCCATTTGGCTGTGTGCTGGGTGGGACAGTCCTCATGATGGAAGGCTCTTTGTCACTGTCACTCTCTTCCACACATCTATGTACGTCTACTTTTGGCATATTATAGTGTGTTGTCCTTGGATATATGTCTGTATTCCTATCCAATGTGTGTGCAATACTGATAGACTGGTGCATACTGAGGAGTGTATGCACTAACATCTGCAACTGTCAGATATGTATGGTCCACTGTTGTTTGCAGACATGAGCTTCATTTATGTGTGTGACCATGCCCAGTATGACCTTTCAGTATGTTATTGTCTGACATTGCCTTCATGTCTCTAAGTGTGTGAGCATGCCCAGTATGCCCTTCTGTATTGAATGTGTGGATTAATTTCAGGTAGTTTGTACACCAGTGCAGATCTTTGTGTTCTACACCTACAGGTAGCAAACTGTTTCTGCAGGATATCTGTAGATCAATTGGCAATATGGGTCAAACTGTGCAAGGGATAGTGTGTACTGTATGTGATTGTGTCTGTGCTGCTTCTGCTACATGGTACTGGTGTTAGTAGAGATATTCAGACATGTGTAGTGTTATACAATGAGATGTTTTATGTCCGCAAGTACTGTGAGGAGGACATTCTTGCTCACAGTGGTGTCCTGGGGGAACAAGGGTGACTGCAGCTGTGTCCAGTATTGTGGGAAAACACCTGCATATTCATTCTGGAAGGGGAGCTGCAAACACTTGCTCCTGGGTCTGTGTGTCCAGTTCAGCACCTTGGTACAGTGCTGGCAGAGGATCCCATACTTGTACATCCATCAACATGACAGTATGGCCTTATCTTGCTATTGCAATACTTCACAGCTGTACAGATTCACACAGGTTACCCAGAGGCAGGGGTCATAAGTCAGGACATTACCCTTGCTGTGGTGTTCAGACAGGTTTTTAGCTACTCATGTATGTGTTTGCAGTCAGGGATAGTATGTGCACACAGCTGTGTGTCAGACATTGCACATTCCATGTTGCCCATGCTCCCACACCCCTTCTATTATTCTATCCTCTTCCATATATTATGCATACATTCTCTGACACTTTCCCTAAGGTTATCACCTCATCACATTTGCATTTTGGTGTTGGTCCACAGTTTGTGCAGTGGGACATGGTGGACATGTTACTGTGGTTTGTCCACATGGCCTTGCATATGGCTTATGTGGATTGTGTTATGTTATTTGGGTGTCCATGACATAACATGCATTGGCAGTTTGTGTGAGACACAGGCCTTTAGCAAAGGCCTGTAGGCCATTTGGTGGTGATGCAGCCCAGCTGTTGCATTCTGTTGGTCCTACAGTCCCACGCCACCATACAATATATTCCCCTGAGGTAACAGGGTAGGTGTGCTAGGTGTTCATGCCAATACTTTCTATCAGTATTGATCAGGTGGTGTGGATGCTGGCAGGGTGCTACTTACAGCAAGGGACACACCTGCATGGGAAACCTGCACTGTATGCTACATTTTTTTGCTGTTGCCATACACAGGTGGAGGTCATATTGTACCCATTCCCAACAGCAGGGATACGACTAGAGAGGTACCTGTGGGTGGTGTTTGGGTGAGCTGGGTGCATGTGTGCTATGGACACTACTTGCATCTGACTCACAGATATGCATGGGGCATTCCAGTTATGCTGGCTTGTGCAGGTACATCAGGTGATTCCCAATACATCAGTCCTATCACCTTTGTGATCTGCAAGTGTTCGGCCAGACGACACCGGTATTCCCTACTACAAGCCAAAGATAATGTGATGCATACCCGTATGTACAATTCCAAGGGTGTGTCCATTTCATGGTTACACATTACATACTGTATGTCTGGGGTACTTTTACCTGTGTACTGCTTGTATATCTAGCCCAACAGCCATGCCATGTCCATCTTTCAGATGGTGACACATACCACCATATATTTACATTGGCTTACTGCTAGCATGTGTTATACTGGCGGGAATTGTCTTTGGCACTGCAGTTGTGAGGACTTGGCCCTGTCATCGGCAGTAGTGGGCAATGGCCACCATGTCAGACCTCAACATGCATACATATTGACCACTCTCACACAATATGAAACACACACCAACCTAACACACACATACCTGCATATTGTACAAATGCTACAATCTATCCTGCTACATTGGCCACCTCTGGGCATCTGTGCTCCACTGGTATTATACCTACACATACATGTTACTACATGTCTACATCGGATTGGGGGGCACACGTGACTGTTATTACATTTCTATATAGGATTTGGGGTGCACACCTGACTGTTACAATGTCTGTACATCGGAATGGGGGACACACCTGACTGTTTCTACATTGCTACACAGGATTGGGGGGGCACACGTGACTGTTACTACATTTCTACATAGGATTGGGGGGTGGCAAACCTGACTGTTACTACATGTCTACATAGGATTGGGGTGCACACCTGACTGTTTCTACATTGCTACACAGGATTGGGGGGGCACACTTGACACTTGCACATTTGCTATGACTGTACTGGTATGTCAGGTACTCCATTTCATTCTGTTTTCTAACCTACCATGCTGACTAGATGCATATCAGTGTACTACTTGACTTAAGTTTGATTGACCTACATATTAGTTTCTAACTTTCTACCCATCAGAACTAATATCCCACTGCCTGACCTGATGTAGTCTGTCTGTGTAGGCCCTTGGGGGGGGGGTTAACCATTGGCATCATTCAGTGGCTTTAGCACAGCCTTTGTTTGTGTTTGTCTACACCTGTCCTGCTGGCTGAGACTGTTGTTGGGTATGTGAACCTCCCTGACTGGCATGTGTGTGTCATATGGACACACATGTGGCCCAGCACAGTTCCTGCAGTGGATTTTGTCACCATGTGTGGTACTGGCTACTATGGTGACATCAGAATTTGTTACAGATCTCATGCTGCCACTATAGGTGTCTACTATCTGCTGGCATCCCATTCAGCCACCTGATTCCTTTGCATGCTCACATCCATACCATAGATACAGGTAACAATACATACTACTCCATTCAGCAATTGGCAAGGAGAGTGACTTACCTTGTGGGTGTGCCAGTAATGAGGTGCTGGAGGGCTGCCTATGTCGAATAAATATAGTACACTCCCTACACATGGTTGAGCACAGGTAGTGTCATGTTTGACATCCCTTTTACTGTATGTGTAAGTCAAAGAGAGGTGTCATTTCCTGGGTCTCTCCTGTGTCAGTGTATGTGCTATGTGTTGCCTCTTTGCCAGGGCCAGGGCATACTGGGAACGCCTCCTTCTGCCTACTGAGGCAGGCTCAGGTTGTTCCTCCTCCAAGTCACACTGTGCCTGTACAGGCCTTGGCAATGATGGGGGAGGCTGTGTGGCCCTGTCCTGTGCTGTTCTACTGCAGCTGTTTCTGCAGGATCATACAATGACAATTTGAGTACATGTAGCTGTTGAGTACTGCAAGGCTCCACTGGATGTGTCCAGGCACTGGAACCATGACATGAGCATCCCAAACACACAGTCTATTATAATTCTGGTCTGTTGTGCGTGTGCCTCATTATGGAGTTCTTGTTCGGTTGTGTGAGCATTTCTGATGGGTGTCATCAGCCTCAGCTCTAGTGTGTAACCAGCATCCCCCACTATATGACCAAAAGGGATGTCCCAATTGGCAAATCTCTGATACAGCTGCATCAGATGCCAGATGTGGAAATCATGATAACTTCCAGGGCAGCCAGCACACACATTCATTATAATGCCCTGGGCATCACACACGACCTGGCAGTTGATGGAGGGGAAGCCCTTGTGGTGAACATAGACCCTACCCCGCTCACCAGATGTTGCTTTGATGCATATGTGCATGCAGTCTATATCACCCACTACCTCAGGGTATTCTACTATTTGGTGGAATAGATGGATATTGCTGGCCAATGCCTCACAGGTGTTGGGGAAATATATGTGCTTACCAGCATGTGCTGACATGGCATCCAGGAACTGGTGGAGTACCCTGGATGCTGATGCCTGTGAGATCCCCATGATATCCCCAGTTAGCCTTTGGAAGGCACCTATTGCTAGTATTCTTAGGCCTACACATATCTTGGTATCCACTGGGATGGGTTCCCCTCTGTTAGTTCTGTGTGTGAGGCATGGCCAGCACAGCTCAGCAATTTGCTGTAGGAGGTTCATGCCCACCCTATAGCACTGCACTATCTCCAGCTTATGTAGCCCCTGGTAGGTTACCCTGGGTCTGTACACTCTTCTCCATCACCTCACTGTGGGTTGGTCAACAGCATTCTTATCCTCACCACCCTCAGCCTCTTCCACATGTTGTTGTATGATAGCTATTGCAGCCCCTATAATTTTGTTGTTTAGGTTTTTTTAAAATCCCCCCGCTTGTATAGACCGGTGGTGTAGAGTATGTGGGAAAACCAGAGGGAAAGGTGTTTGGATAGTTTATAGTAGTGTTCTGGGCTGGGCTGCTGCCTGTTAATATTCTGATTCACAAGCCAGCTATGCTAGTTCTCCTTGATTACCTTCCTACTACTGTTTTCCCTTCCCATTGCCTTCCTGTTTAAGTCCAGAGGTGCGTTGCTCAAACACAGTGCTCAAATGTGCACAGAGCTGCTATTTCCTGGTTTACTTTTTTTTTCCTTTAAAACCCAGTGTGCGGCATGCACACCTGCTTAGGCAATGTAAAGAATGCTAGGCAGCCTCAGACACATCCCCTTGCTTAGCTCTGCTAAGCTAAGGGCAAACCCAAGCCATAGGGCTCCAATCCACTTACAGTATGCCTGACACACACCCCTATGATGTCAGCTAACTCCTAGGCTTGCACCATACTATTCCTGCTCTTACACTGTTGGGTGCTGACTAGCATGCAGGGGAGATCTCCTCATTTGCATAGGATTGCCTGCTGATGCATAGTTACAGGTCCCACACTGAGCCTCCCCCTTAGTAACCACTTTTCAATGGCCATGTTATCTTCTACCTGCCATTGAGTATAAGGGCAACATACTGATTTTGTTTAGAATGCTTATTTTAGGTTTCTGCTTTTATTTTTCGCCCGATCCCATTTGCACGCCACTGCCCTACACTTAAACAGCCGAGATCGGCTAAAAATAATAAAATAAAACAACAAAAGGAGAAAGTTATTCAAAGTAATTACACCAATATTAGAAGGGGGAATGTTAGGAATAAGACGGAAAAAAATGAGAGTAGATGGATAATTAGGTTAAGGGCAGATCGAGACCCTGGACTCAATGACAGAGTACCTCTTAGACCCATTTTGAAAGGTAGACTGATCAGGAGATAGGTCAGACAAATTTGAGTAACATGTTTGCCATTTCACTGCATCTATAATTATCATGTTCTTGTGCTTGTATATGTTATATATATTCTAGAGAGTTACTATATACAACGTCTTTAATACATGAATATAATTGTGTGCGAATTGTTGTGCTCTTTACTAAAATGTATCTATATACATTCACAAGCACATTACATTTAATTAATATGTGTTTGTAAAGGGGAGAAGCTTACATTCCGAAGATGACTGGAAGTATTTCACACAGGTAGTTAATTAGCCATTTTCGTCTACCAACATCCATGTTTTGAGGCTATTCGTTGTTGCTGCTCTTGTTTTCTAATTGTTATATAGATCTGATATTCAATTGTATTTATTTATTGGGATGGTTAAATTACAGAATTATATGAATGTCTTACATTTAAGTTTTTATATTTAATTATTTAATTTATACATTTTAATTGATTTTAATTGAAAGAGAGGAAGTGATGTCACCAGTGTTTAGAGTATTTAAGCATTTCATTGAAAGTTCATTATATTTGGCCTGAGGAAGCCTATATGGTGAAAGCGCTTGCCGTTCTATGTGCTAATAAACTAGTTTGAATTAATTCTCGTTTGGAATATATCTTTTGGTGAAGTGAAGACTGCCGTTTGAGGGTTATATATTGTTGTTACACGAAAAGTGTACTTTCTACATGAACTACTAATTTGGAATGAACAGTATTGAGCATATTGCACTGCCGTCTCCTTTTGTTGTTTTATTTTATCGTATTTTGGTCGGAAATTTATTCACTAAGCAGCCATTTTTCTTATATTTTTACTTATAAAAAAAATAAAAGTTGATTTTTTATTTTTGCAAATGTTTTGCATGAAAATGGCCTTATATCTGGCCATTGGCATGCTTTCTACATAATATCCATCCTTTATTTGGAGCTGTCATGGCTCTGTTTTGTAGTTTGCATAAATGTGCTTGGTTACTGGCAGAGTACATTTCTGCAGATTACATTAGTCCTGCACAGCAGGCTTCCAGCTTCCTGGATCACAAATTCACCTCAATTTGCATGGATTTCACCTGCAAATGGGGTAATTTGCATACAGGTGTCACGTCCGTGCAGGACTAGGGCAGGAGCGCTCGTGCACATCCCTACCGCTTATTTCTGGATTGCATGGCAGACATATTGCCTGTTGGAGCTCCTGCACTAGTCCTGTACACCATGCAGGGCCTGCTGAATCTGGGGGCATACTTTTATGTGGTATTATTAAAATTCTTTAGATCCTGGTTCAACCACATTCCTGTTTTTTTGTTTTATTATTTATAAAGTGGAATTCAATAAAGTCTACATGGAGTAATTTTCCACAAAAGCATAGTGGCACAGAGCTTACACAGAAGTAAGCAGTTGTGTGATACAGTAAACGGATCTGAGTTGTGCATGAGTGTGCAAACATGAAAGTGTCCATGACATGCAAATTACCTCATACTCAGGTGAACTGCATGCAAATGAGGGTGCTGGAATGATCCAGCAAGATTATAGGCAGTCCTGTGTTGGTGTCCGAAGTGTACATGGAAAAATCCCATGTACATGAGATAAAAATGTCAACAGGGGCTGTAAAAGCCCAGTTAGAAGGACATAAATAGCATAGTAGACATATCTATCTATCTATCTATATATATATATATATATATATATATATATATATATATATATACAAAATTATGCCTTTGCATCCAAAACGTAATGGAAAATAATTTAAAATAATTATTTTTTAATACTCCTATTATCTTTGAGCAGTGAGCAAACATACTGTTATTCAAAAAGAAAATATTTAAAAAATGTAAAAATGAAAAAAATAAAATATGTTGAAATAATGCATTGTAGAGCCTTGCATGGAGTATGTACAATGGCATATTTCTGTGGTTGCTAAGGAGACAGGGTAGTTTCCTGGCTGTGCGTACAGATCTGTATGCAAATGAGCTGGTGTTACTGAATAGCAAAAATGGGTATCCGTGCCTGTAAATAATATCTGTGTAGCCCCAAAACCATGTTGGTGTCCACAGAAAAGTTAGCTGACATCAAAAGGAGGTGTGCTTGTATTTCTTTAAGAACATTGGAACTCAGCAGCGCCTGTTTGTGAGCTGCACCGCTGTGCTGAGCAGGGGTGTATGGCCAGGGCCTGCTAAGCTTTGTTTAACCTTGGGGAGTGTGTTTTAGCTAGTTTAAGCACATTTGCACAGTCCGCCGCTGTGCTGAGAATGCCTTTCTATGGGGGTGTGTTCATTGAGTGCTGAGCATTGTTTGTATCTGCAGCACGCATTTGCATGCCTCGGCGCAGTGCTTAGGAGGAAAGGCTGTTTAAAAAAAAAAAGAAAATTGCCTGGGAAAGCCAATCATAAAAAAATTACTGATGACCCCTGTTCCTCTTAAACTGGGCCATTAAAATACTGATAATGATGTACTTGACAGGTGGAAAGCATCATAGGTAGCCAATCACACAGGCTGTACCTACAGCAGAGCACTGGAAAAGTTGCATACACCCTACAATTTGATTTCACCCCCATACTCTGCACCAGTGGAGTACAAATGTGGGATTTTTAACTGAAGCAATGCTAAAGGCTGCTGCAGCTCTGCTACATCTTTATGTGCTAGATGCTGTGGTCAGTGCTAACGTTGCTGCTGACAATAGACCTAGACTGAGAAGGAGAAGAGTGTTCAGGCACAGGGTAACCTTCCAGGGGCTACATGAGCTGGAGATTGTAGAGTGGTACAGGGTGGACAGGGACATACTACAAGAACTCAGCGAGCTCTGCCACCCTAAACTCAGACCCAAAGCCAACAGAGGGGAACCCATCCCAGTGGAAACAAAGGAAAGTGTAGCCCTTAGGATAATAGCTACAGAAACTTTCCAAAGACCAACTGGGGACATAATGGGGTCTCACAGGTATCAGCATCCAGGGTACTCCACCAGTTCCTGGGTGCCATGCTAACACATGCCATTCAGCACATTTATTTACCCTGCATCCCTGAGGAGAGGGATAGCAGTATGTGACGCTTCTACTGTGTAGCACACTACACTGAGGTACTACAAAACATCATCCAGTGAGGAAGGTAGAGTCTACATCAACCGCAAGGGGTATCACTCCATCAACTGCCAGGTTGTGTACAATGACCAGGGCATTATCAAGAATGTGTGTGCTGGCAGTTATCACGACTCCCATATCTGGCATGCATCATAGCTGTACCAGATGTTTGCCAGGGGGGACATCCCATATGCCCATCTACTGGGGGATTCTGGCTACACAATGGAACTGTGGAAGACGACACCCATCAAAAATGCACACACCCACAGAAGAATGCCATAATTAGGCACATGCACAAACTATGAAAATCACAAAGCGGGTGTTTGGGCTGCTCAAGTCATGGTTCCAGTGCTTAGATATATCTGATGCAGCCCAGCAGTACTCTCCAGTCACATGTGCACAGATGTTCACAGTATGTGCCATGCTACACAATATGATCCTGTGGAATCAGCTGCAGCAGGATCATCAGAGATAAGGGAAACTCTAACCAGCAATCATCAAAAAATAGACTGCAGCCCCACCTTTAACTCGGGGAACCTTGATGTTGTTGCCACTTGTGTAGTAGCCACTGAACACCTGATCATTTTGGGTCTCCAGCCCCCCCCCACATACACACACACACACACACACACACACACACACACACACACACACACACACACACACACACACACACACACACACTTCTGCAAGCAAGGAATCCTCTCACTCCAACTAAAAACAAAGGAAACTCTAACTAGCAATCATCAAAAAGACTGCAGCCCCAGCTTTAACTCTGGGAACCTTGCTGTTGCTACTTGTGTAGTGTAGGTACCTGCTTTTATGACTACTGTTATGCCTTGTTAAAATCTGTTACAATCAGCTAGAGTGCATACCCCAGTGGCGATAGCTGCAAACTTTCTTCCTCTTAGCCCGCCCCCACCCCTTTCATCCATTTCACTGTTGATACATTTTGCTTAACTTACCTGTTTTATGTTAAGGCATTTAGCCCTTCTCAATAGAGTCATAGCCTTCAGTCCCTCCCCCTCAATACTTATTTTTCACTAATTAAACAAAGTCTCCAGCTCCATTTATCTTTAGCTACATAGTGTGCAGCAAACAATGAGCAAAGAGGAATACAAATATAAAAGAGAATAAAATCTTCCATTGCAGACTAGTAAGCAGCATACAACTTCTACCTGTGGTGTACTTTTACTAATAGTTTTTCTTAGAGAAACCTCCCAGTCCTTGAACAAGGGTGTCTCTATGTTTATCTTATTTCCTTGGTTGTCCTTTGATAATTAGCTAGGTTAGCAGAGTGCCCTGAATTCTCCCCTGCTACTTTTTACTCCAATTGATTGTTTCCCTCCCTTCCCCTTTTCCCAAGTGAGAGCTCAGGTACAATACACCAAAGGTTTTAAAAACACTGGATGCCATATTTGCTCTACTTTTGTTGCTGAAATCCCTCCAGGTGTAGCATCTCTAGTAAGTGATAGTGTTATTTATTCTTTTTCTCACTGCTGTCTTCCACACTATAAACTCACTGTCCCTACATAGAGTATTACAGTAATTTCTCTCTAAGGCAGCTTTCCAGCTAATTTTTTTTTTATTTTGCTGGTATAGTTTATATTTGGAAATTAGAAGCTTATGTTTTTGTTTTGCTTGCTCCCATTTTCAGTAAACCTGATTCAGTCCTCCTTTAAATGACAGTACTGAGGAAGTGATACTCTCTTTCTTTAAGTTAAAATATTTTGGAAAGTGTTGAATGATATTTATAGTAAACCAGTGAAACTACTACATTGTTGCAATATTGTCTGGTATACTCCACCTTGTTGCACTGACTGCTTCTACTGAATACTCTGTTTCTGTAAGTTAAACCTACATTATAAATTGCTGAATGATATTTATGGTAAACTGGTGAAACTATTACATTGTTGCAATATTGTCTTATAATAGGATATTCTAACTAGTTCTACTGACTGCTGCTAAATAAGATTGGTTGTAGAGTCTCAATGTATTTGTTTTGGTGATTTTTAATAGGCTATGTTCACTTGCTCTGCTTTCTGTACAATATTTATGGTGCCTGTGCATATTTTGATGTCCTTATTGTATTGCTTTTAGTCTTATATTCTTTCCTTTTGTCTTCTTTGCAACTTTTAGAGCCACTGAGCACCCTTTCAGTTTGCCCCCCCCTCCTTGTGTGAGCAAGAAATCCTCTCACTCCAGCTAAAAACAAAGGAAACTCTAACTAGCAATCATCAAAAAGAATGCAGCTCCAGCTTTAACTCTGGGAACCTTACTGTTGCCACTTGTGTAGTGTAGGTGCCTGCTTTTGTGACTACTGTTATGCCTTGTTAAAATCTGTTATAATGAGCTAGAGTGCATACCCCAGTGGCGATAAGCTGCAAACCTTCTTCCTCTTAGCCCGACCCCACCCCTTTCATCCATTTCACTGTTGATACATTTTGCTTAACTTACCTGTTTTATTTTATGTTAAGGTATTTAGCCCCTCTCAATAGAGTCATAGCCTTCATTCCTTCCCCATGAATACTTATTCTTCACTAGTTACATACTACCTCCTTGTCTCTCCCTTTTCAGCCAGCATAGGCCTCCAATGAATTACCTGCTCATTCAAATTACCTTACTGATTGCTTTTCTTTTTTTTTCCTTCCTCTTGTACTTTCTCCTTGCCAGGTTGACCTTGTTTGTCCCATACCCTACCCCCATTCCCACCCTACTTTTATTTCCTTTATACTTCTCTACTCTCCAGCCCCTTCATTTCTGACCAATCCCCTCACCCTCTCAATTATCTTTTCCTCTCCTGCATACCTTAATCCCATCCTACCATACTTCATTTCATATACTCTCCCCTAATCTCCTCTTCTCAAATCTGCCTTAGTGTCCTTCTCTGTCAATCACCCATCTCTTTTTAATCCTTATACACCTTACTGCTCTTATTGACATTCACCCAACTCTTCTCTACTATGTCACCTCAACCCCTACTTATCCCCTTTTTCCTCCTAATATAACAAGTATAAAAAACCTAGTACATGTATGCCTGTTTCTCAACCAGTGATGGATACATTTTTGAAAGATTGTGAAAATGAAATTTACACACTTTTTTTATGTCCAGGCATAGACCAGGACACTTTAATTTATATTTGCAATAAAAGCAAGCATTGGATGATCTCATTGCTGACAGAAGTATTGTTATAAAATCTGCAGACAAAGGAGATGCAGTAGTGGTGCTAAATTATTCTACATATGTGGAAACTGTGAGTAATATCTTGTTAGATGGAACTACTTATACTCTTGTGAACATGAAAAAAGTGAGAGATATTGCTAGTAATGTGAAGGATGGTTTGTTTCATCTATTACAGACTATCATTATTTTCTAAGGATTTATATGATTACTTTATGGTAAATTTCCCTAAGATTCCTAATATATCAGGTCTACCTAAGATACATAAATCTTTGGAAAAACCTCCTCTAAGGCCAATAGTAAATGATTCAGGATGGGTTACAGAAACAATTTCTAAATGGGTAGAAGGACAACTTAGACCTATGGTTAATAAGGCTGTCTCTGTGTTGAGACTCTTCACGTTTTTGACAACAATTAAGTGAATATATGGAGAGTTTGAATTCAAATGCAAGATTTATTCTTGTGACTTTAGATGTAAGGAATCTCTTTACAGTCATTCCTAATGATATAGGGTTAAGGTACATATATTGCTTTAATGAAAGAGTATCATATATGAACAAAACATATGTTGAATGTACATGCAGATTGTTGAGTATTGTACTTGAGAACAATGTGTTTGCCTTTGAACAGAAGTGATAAACAGATGTGCATAGGTGGTAGTATTGTGGACATGTACTGTTGATGTATTGTAATGCTGCACCCACCCTGTAGCAATGCTACAGGTGTGGCCACTACCTTTGCATTTCTCACCCCCTTTTGTAGGTCCCTCTGGTATGCCACCATGGCAGCAGCCTGTAGCTGGTGAGTACGGTTATGTTGATGCTTGCCAATACACTGGGCATGTAATGGCTATGGTATATTCCATGCACACATCTAACACACCTAGCCAGAATGCATGCTGTACATGTACATGTGCACATATGGTTGCTGTTAAATGTACGGCATCACAGTGATGACCATGATTTGGTATTGATGGGCATGTTAGACACCTGCAAGATAACTAACATCCTGTCATTGTCGAATGTGTCCACAGGGAGTAACATAATGGTGGGAGACATGGCCTACAGTAGGGACATGTTTGAAACATCACCTGTATACAGTGCAACATCAGTGTATATACCAGTACTACAATGACAACTGTTGCAGAGTTACACTACAGCATAATGGATTACTGTGGTCCACATTATCAGCTGGGACTAGGCTATAACATGTGGTGTTCAGTATATGGGACACTGCAAACTGACACACATGTGTAGGCCTTACTTGTCAAGCATCTGCAGAAAGGATGAAGGTGGGTGGTATCAGCATGACACACCACTGCACTTCAGCAGGGATCCCAAGGATGCTAAGAATGGCTATATCTGCACACAGACAGGTTCAGGAACTGTGGAAGATGTAACTCTACCCCACAGCAATAGTGATGGCAGTGTGTGAACACCAAGGGATGTGCACATGTGTAGACCTTGCAATCATGCAGATTAGGGGGACATGTGTAGGGCAGACTGAACATACACTGGCAAATGCAGATTGCCCATGCTAGTATACCCCTGCCAGGGTAGTGACTGCTGTAGTACACATAACAACAGGTGAAGCAAACCGTCATGATAAGGGTGTGCACACATACGCACGCATGGAGTGTATGCATTACAGTCAGCATTTGCACATCTAACACGTTCCGTAGACACTGCATGTGAATGTACAGGACATATGTCACATATCGGGCTCATGTACTGTTAATATATGTGGGGATGTGGTCCCATGACAGACCAAGGAAGGGTGCGTCATATCAATAAGTCTGTGTACACTCCCCATAGCCACGGTATGCTCTGACAGTTGTCAGTGTAATAGTATTGGATTGGTCATACATGGTCTACTGATGTTGAGAGCTGTAAACCAGACATCAGGCATTCACAAATGACATCTGTCCACATATCATCCCAAGTATATGTTGCTGAAAACCATAGGGGCTGTGAGCATTAAAGGTGACATAATGCATACAGTACTACACATACAGCAATGGGATGTACACCTCTGAGGTGTGGTGCACAGTACATGGCAGGGTGCAGAACAGGTGCACAGCAATATGTGTACATGGGTGCAGTGGTATTCAGGGGAAGGGGCATCACCTAGTAACATAGCACATGCATCACACACATGTATACTGTTGCTAGCATGGATTGACTATAGCTGCACTGCATGCTGTTGTGTACCATATGTTATGCATTGTTGACAGATGGGTAATAGGGGGACATGTGTGTACTATCATTGTACAACCCACCTGTGTGTGTGTGTGTGTGTGTGTGTGTGTGTGTGTGTGTGTGTGTGTGTGTGTGTGTGTGTGTGTGTGTCTCAGTGGTTGGTTAGTTTATCTGTTGGATCACTCTGGTGAAGTGGAGGGAAGTTGATGCATGTAGGATCCATGTGTGCATGTGTGTGTGTTTGTGTGGGTGTCCATGTATGCATGTGTGATTGTGGGGTTGTTCATACAGCAGTACTTCCCTTTGGGATTGTGCAGTACATGGACATGGACTGACACATGACACACCAGGAATACTTGTCATGTATGCAATCACAGGACAGCTGATTGTATAATAAGGTCTGTAGCATGGAACAGAAATTGGCAGGGAAGGTAGACACCAGGTATACCCTTAATATTGCATTCAACAGAGAGGTAACAGACAACCCACGTATGCAGCAATACAGATGCATTGGGGAATTAACAGACAACACCAGGGAGTGCATCCATATATTACAGTTGTCACATGATAGGTTGATTGAGCAGCATACCTGGCATGTACTGAGCAATACATACACATGACACTCCAGTGCGTGATATTATGGAGTGAACATAGTAGCTCCTCACATTAAAGGGGTCATACTCTTGATGTCCAGACATACACAGGGTGAACACTGAATGACAGCAGTAAGGCCATGTAAAACCACTCCACTGAAGTTAGGGAGGTAATGGAGTAACAGGTCTTGTGTTATGATCACTTATCTAGGCATTTAGAGGAATGATACGTTAATGAGTTGTATTAATGAATGTATGTTACCAAGTGTGATGCAGGATGGAGAACACATGGGAATATACATGGGACGGTCTGTAAAGTCATGGACAGGTAGGTATTAAGCTGACGTGTGTGTGTGTGTGTGTGTGTGTGTGTGTGTGTGTGTGTGTGTGTGTGTGTGTATGTGTGTGTATGTGTGTACTGTTATGCAATGCTGTACAGGTCTTACAGTGCTTTTATTGTTTCCCCGCGTGCAGTCTGATGTTGGTGTCCATACAGACACCGAAGATGATGATAGTACTGTTGAGGCACAGGTGGGGTTGTCAGGGGCTGAAACAGCGCCATGATTTGATATCCCCCTTTAAGCCACCCCAACCCTGCACATAGGTTCAGTGCCTATACATAGCCCATCACCAGTGCCCATAGTGGAGCGACAGCTGGTATTTGCTGGCAGTGCACAGGAGAGTGTGCTAACCATGTCTACTGTGTCTGGTCACAGCAGGCATAGCCAGATGTCTGGCAGGGTACCACATAGGCAGATGTCCCAGGGTGCTCATGGTAGGGCTACTGGTCATCATGCCCCTGGCAGACATGCCTCAACTGGTACCACCAGGTGCATGTTTCAGGCTGTCATGGTGGTGCAGGAACGTATGGAACGTTACACCAGACAAGGCCTGATGCTGCACTGGGCTGCTCTCACATCTGCAAACAACAACTTCCGTGAACTGTCTGGTGACATCCATGCTTATACCGAGCTCATGGATAGACGGTCTGGTGAGATGATGGCCCTCATCGACCGTGGTATGTCCATGCTTGAACGAGTGGTGGAAGTGTGGCAACAGCCGCGTGGACATAGGCCAGCAATGCCAACAGCTGGCAGTCAACGTGGATGTGCTAGGACACCAAGGGGATCCCATAGTGGCAGTACCAGCCCCAGCACTGGGGTGGGGGCACTGTCCACACCACACCACAGCAGGCCATGAGCAAGTAGTCCTGGCCAGTCACAGGAGAGACCTGGCTCCAACATAAATCTGTCATCATCAGGGGAGAGTAGCATATCGAGGCCTATACCTGGATGTGCCTATGGAAACCCTGGCAGGCACAGTCCACATGTCCATGGCCAGAGGCAGTGAACTACACACCCTGCCAGATATGGTCTGCAGCTGTCCATAAGCACCTGTGTAGGGCAGCCACATGGCAGAACTATGTGTATGCATACCCAAACACTATACGAACACACCTAGGGCAACCCCATACCTACACACACCATATCACCACACCCAGTACACCACATTATACCCCTCACCCACACACATGGTGTCAAATGTATGGCCCACACACCAACAACACACCCTGTGCATATGATGATACCTGTGCCACATCCCTGTCATCCATAACATCGATGCAAGAACAGGCTAATATGGTTCTGATGCATACAGTGTCCGTACTACAGTGTACCAAAGTACTGCAGTGTAACATGTTGTCAGGAGTAAAATTTTAATGCATACAGGTCAGCTAGTGTAGCCATCAAGCAATGATGGATTATAGCTGTTAGTAACATTGGTTGATTGTGGTCTCCATAATGTTATCCATTTGTGTTGTAGATGTACATGTGTCAGCACAATGATGGTCTGCAGTCATATTCCACAATGGGGTATGGCACTGTGGTGACACCATGGCTGTGACATATCTGGGGTACAGTTGAACACATGTCACAGGTTTGTATAACAGTTGTTGCCTGTGCCACATAAGCAGGTGACCCACTGGGATGTGTATAATCTGCAACCTGATGTAGACCCATCCACATACGTGGACACTCTTACTTGGCAACACTGGGACTAGACCCCTACCTAGGTATGTAGTGCTACTGAAGTGTGTGGCTTTCATTGTACACACCACAGAGCGTTTAGGGTGAGGTGTGTTCCAGGTTACATGTTACATACAGAACATCCCCAGACATGTACAGTATAATAATGGGGGATGTAATGTGTGTATATAGACAATGCATAGTGTGACATACCTTCATATACATTAACAGACACATAACAGGCAGACACATGTCCCAGAGACCTGGGCCTATCACTGATAACTAACATGACTGTGTATCCAATGTGTTACAGGTAGGCTGCACACAGCACATGCATACCTAGGCTGGATTGTGGTATAGTTACCTGTATGGTTGATGGTGACAGTGGTAACCATAAAGTTGTACGTGGGACATATACCGGATATACCTTGGTGTAACAACAGTGTACACAGAACCCACATCCCACAGTGGATATTGTACTCCCAGAAACCAGTGATGACACTGTGACATACCCACCATTACACATTCACCACGACTGTGATACAACCCATTGTATATCCCAACAGTGCTACTACAGGGATATGCATCTAATGCACATGCCACAGGCATAGTAGGGTGTTGCATTGTCATGCCTCACCTATGGGCAGCAACAACACTCTCTGTACTACTGTGTGGCATTGGGTAGTGTAACAGCAGTATGTGGCCACGGAATGCTGTACTCTGCAGATATACGGACATGCACACATACGCACACTTGCCAAAACACAATGGGTATCCCATGCCTATCAACCCATTTATACAACACTGTCATGCTGGTACTGCAAGGCTCATATAGCTGGTATGGAGAGGAGCGTATCAGGATACATGTAATGTCCCATACAGCAGCAGCCACAACTGACTATGGCAATGGGTGTTGCTGTGGTTGTGAAGGCCCTCATGAAATTCCAAAGTACAGTTGTGGTAACACACAGACACTGTTATAATCAGTAATGCACATGTATACATGTGTCAGTACTGGAGTGCATCACTCCAGGTAGTCATAGCTGTGCACCTTGCTAGTGTCCATGGTAAGATGTGTTGTGTAGGGTTGTGTGTACAGTGATATCCTGCCACCTGCCATGTGGCAGCAGGCAATCTATTGGCAGACATCTCTGTGGTGACCCTCAGGGTGAGAGTGACATGTATCAGCCAATCCTCTGGGTGCCTCCTGCACATGGTCACTCTGGTGATCAAGATGACATGTATGCAACATGTATTACAACACATGGTTAGTGTCTTTGATGGAGACCTGTACCCAAGCATGTTCTGCTGACTGTGATAGTGCAGTGGAGGTACCCATGGCATGTGGTGCGTACAGGGTGTTGTCTCCTATATGTGCCAGTTCTTACACAGCTGGGCAGACATGTAAGTGTCAATCAAGCATAGGTTGCCTGTACATATCCCAGCTGGATACCTGCCATCTGCACATCTGTATAGCTTGACAAGTAGCTATGCAGTAGGATGGATGTGTTGACAGATAGACATTTGACAAAAATATGTATGACATAACTACATGTTGGAAGCCTTCACTAACATGTGCTGTACAGACAGTAGTTTACAGTTACATTCCACATGTTGGATCATTATCCAGTAGGCGATATATACTGTGACACAACTCACACACAAGGGATACAACAGGGCGGCCTCAGAACCCAGCTATGCCTGCAGGTGTGTCTGTTGTCAGTACTTCATTTAGCACTCTACTCTTGCCTGGGACAGCACTGTTAACAGCAGTACCACCATGATACACTACATGCCACTGTGACAGCACATAACCTGGGCTACTACCCCTGTATATAACACATTCACATGGATAACAGTGCTGTACAGGTCTCATATACGTCTGTGTCCCAGACATGATACTTACACCTCTTGCTACTGTAATGACAGCACATAGGTGCATGTATTGTACATACACTTCTTACAGATGTCATTATCCTGCTATGTTATCAGATTGGGTGGTGTGAACTGGTTACCTGGGCTAAGCCATGCTTAGCAGTTATCAACATTGCTCAAATATAACAGCTAAGCTGATTTGTGCACCGGTAAGGGAAGCCTACACTGTGTAAGTGCCCGTACATTTACCAGTAGCTTAGCAGCACTTACCGTTATGCAAACCCATGCAAACGGGCTTACAGCTGCTCAAAACTGCCTTAATCACTCTGTATCCAACAACCCTTGTTCTGCCCAGCAACAAAATGAACAGCCCTTGCAGGGCTTGAACTCAGGACCCTGTACACTATAGTAACAACACTTAACCACTACATCATGACCACTGAGAAGACAGTTGTTTTTCCAATATAGCTGTCAATACACATATTGATTAGTATTGAACAATTGCCTTTACTTCCACAATTGTGTAGTACTTATCATTAATATGCCTGTTGCATCACATATGTTGTTTTATCATAATGTACACATATCAGATACATACGGTGAGATACATCTGGGAGGGTATACACAACCGTGAGGTTTACAGATGACAGGAAAATGGATATATATATATATATCTATATATATACATATATATATATATATATATATATATATATATATATATATATATATATATATATATATATATATATATATATATATATATATATATATATATATTTATATATATATATCTGCATACATATATGTTCAATCTGCTGAAATAGGGTTCCGGATCCAATAATTTGCCAAAAATTGAAGTGATTTAAAATAACCACAAATTTATTAAAAATTTCTCTTAAAAACTATACGTTAAGTGCTTTCATCTATTACATAGACTTCTTCAGAACATCTCCTCAACTTCAACACTTAATTTAAATATAGCATTCAATTATTGAACTAATCAAACAATTAGCAACAAACTTATTCTTCTTAAAGTGCACTGTGCTGACTGAAATTTATATAACTACTCAAACACACTTATCACTTCTATCAAACATTTTACTGTCAAGTTACTCATTTGTAAACTTAAACAATGACAATTATTTTAAACCTATACTTTTGCTTCCAATATGGCCTTCAATGATATGCCATCGTTTATTCCTGGGTGAATAGTAGAGTTCAACAAAATTTGCCATCTAGTCTCTTTCTCATTCATCCTCTTAGTAATACTACCACCTCTAGGATTCCCTTTTATTTGCTCAAGGATCGCAAATTTGAATTCTTTACATCCAGGACATTTTTGTAAATGTCTATATAAGGCATTTGCTTCATCTTTTTTCTTTATACAATACATGTGATCGTACATCCTGTTTCTAAGACACCTATCAGTTTTTCCCACATAGAAACAGGGTGTGTGTGTGTGTGTGTGTGTGTGTGTGTGTGTGTGTGTGTGTGTGTGTGTGTGTGTGCAACCTCTTGGTGCAAGGGGATGTCAGGTATGTATTGCCGGTATATATGTAGACTGTTGCTACAGTAATAGGGGTTGACCTAACAGACATGTTGTTTGTAGGAGTTCACATCTGCTTGTAACATGTGCGTCATTGGCTACTGACAGACATACTAAGGACATCATAGTACAGTTACCACTGCTAGCACAGTAATGATCCTGTGGACTACAGCAGAAATATGGCCAATAAATGTGGACAGTCTGACACACTCATGTCAGTCCAGCGGTATACACAAAACCCCCTTAGTGCAAAACATGTGGACCAAGCCTGACAATGTGGATGTTAACAGCCATGTAGATGGGTATATCAAGTAAATACTAGTATACATTTGCCCCCATAGGTTATGTATTCACACACCCATGTCTGTTCTGACACATAATAATCACTGATACAGAGGTGACATGGCCACATACTACCCACTAGTTAGTGACATACATCTGTACAGCATCCCACTGCTTTGTTAGAAATACATGACTGTTATGGTGGCCAGACAGCAGTACATCTGGCAAGTATCTGGACATAACATCAGACTAGATAAGTACACTAAGCTGATAGGCATGTAACATGTAACAAAGCACTGTGCTGGCTACAGACAGACTGCCACAACACTGGCCTACATTTCTTATGGGGGAATACACATGTACCTGCATATATAGGGGGCTCTACAGGCATGTCACAGCACAGAGTAACAGACACCTGTGTGAAAGTGCATAACCACAACCAATATGAACACAGCCACAGCCACATATGGTAAGCCAGCTTAATATTACAGTATATGGACTATCTGATCAACACCATCATCACATGTGCCACTCACACACAAACCCTATATATACTGGGCCACTACACATTGCGGTTCAATGCCTGTCTGTGGTATGGGACATGTGTGTGTTTGGCCCTACAAACATGCAAGCCAATAGCGGAACATACACTGGAGTAGCATGTAACATAAGATAGAAACCATGAAAAATAACATCAATTATAGTCTGTACGCAGGCCAATACATACACACACTGTCAACAATCGCCATAAGTATGCAGACCTCAGTACTGTACACACAGTCATAGAATGCCCAGGTTATGTCCTCAAATATAACCCCTACTATAAATAACATGTGTAGCAGTCTGATATCTCACTGGCCTGTTATCAGATATGATGTGAATACATAATGGTGTACAGAACATATGCACCTCTTACTGCATGACATATGTACAAAGATTGACAGAGTTGTGGCTGGAGGCACAAACACAGGGCCAATATTGACATGTTGCTGTGATAACCTCATACATTTACTGTTGTAACAGGGTTTGTTGTGACATATGTCCTATGAGGGATATGAAGTCAGTAACTCTCATGGCTGCCACCATGTACTGACTGCAATCTTCAGACTATGCATCTGCAGTTCTTAGATAGGTGCTCTGTGAGTAACACAAGAAACAAAAGGCACCACAGACTGCCCAGTCTGCAGATGACACTACAGATGGGGTTTCCACAAAAACATAACACTGTCGTGACAGGTATTAAAACATGTAGCCCAGCCATATCCACACATACCCTGTTAAACTGACATTACTCCAAATGCAGAATAGCAGCACTTACATTCTGTAGTCATGTCAGGCACATCCCCCCCTGTGTGTTTGCCTGTTTCCAGAGTGTATGTTGTTAGAGGTACATACCCCAATCCATCTGTGATGCTGTTTGCCAAACAGCAGATCTAGGTCCTGCTCACAGTGAATGAAAAGGCCCAACATGGAGTTCCTAGATACTGGAGTCTGTTTCCTTGCAATTGGTTATGGGAATGTTACCACAGTTGTTCCACATGCAATCAGCTAGAGGAGGGCTGCAATTCATGCAGAGGCCATCAGCTGATCATGAGCATCACTTACAAAACACATTATCCTGCCTAAGCAAAGCAGGTGTAGTTCTCCACATCCACCAGAGAGGGAGTGTGAGAGGCACACAGAGACAAAGTAAGTCAGGCAGGGGGTGGGAGAGTAAAACCTAAGCATGCTTGTGTCGCACACCTTCCGGCACAGGGTATCAAACCCCTGACTGACTATGCATTGCTATCACATGTTTATGCAGTTACTGCATGTGCCATATAGCTTACACGTTGAAGAGTTGTCCAAACGTATTTGTGATGGTGAGTGACATCTGCAACAGCGATATGGTAGCGATACGGTAGATGTAGTACACGTGCCTGTCCACATGAACAGGTGTCAGCGTCAACACAGCCACATTCTCTCTGGGACTCACACACATTGACACACTTGGCAGGGTCAGGAATGCACTTTCTAACTAGTTAGTTTGCCACAATACAGTACTGTGCAGGTATCACATGCACCACAAGGGTTATCCGGAGGTTATATGGGCAAAGAGTATGTGAAGGTGTCTGACATCAGACAGCATGCTTCAGTATGCCAATGGGGGTGTTTGCAAGTGTGAATGTGGTCAAAAGCATCATACGCCACACACACGCAGCCACAGGATGCCAGTACTGACATGCATGAGTGCATTGCTTCACGGTTATGTAGCGGTTGACTGTGCCAGAAGGCTATACAAGAATAAGTGAAGGGTATACCTTGGCATCAGGCCACATGACAATGGTCTGCAGTGTGGCTCAGTGGTGTAGTGTATGGATTGGCCCACACAGGTGGGCGCACACAGGGCAGTGCAGTGGTGCAGCGGTTAATGTTGTTGCCTCACAGCAAGAGGTTCACCGGTTCGATTCTCGGCTGGGATGCCTTCTGTGTCGAGTTTGCATGTTCTCCGTGTGTTCGTGTGGGTTTCCTCTGGGTACTCCGGTTTCCTCCCACATTCCAAAGACATGCATCTGGAGCATTTCTCCGCGGGCCTCTGCTGAAAACAGGCTCTGTGGAACCTAGTCCGACTTTCCCGGTCAACAAATGATAAATAAAAAATAAAAAAAATATTGCATTCACCATACAGTCACCTGGGTAACTGTTGTGTGTAGCCATTGTTGTGCAATGCTTGCCATGTATGTGTTCTTTAGTCCATGTCATGGGCACTGTCTGGGATGTACACACATCCCACATGCATGTACAGTGACATGTGGAACTATACCTGGGGGCTCTGGCCCATGTTGTGTACACAGATTATCATCAGCTGTGCCTGTCCTGGCCTCATGTGCCGGGAACAGGTAATGGACAGCAGGTTGACCTTGCGACCACATTGATAGCATGATACAGGTATTCCTTCATGTCAGTGGCATCTGTTCATACAGGGCATGTGTATAAGGCATGGTATGTCCTTTGTGGCTCTCATTTGATAGCACCACAGGTGTTGCAGGCATACAGTGACAAACATAGTGAAGGCACACTGTCTGCATGTACGTGCATATTTTACTGATGGAAAGGGTGCCATGCCCTCTGTATTCCACTGCAATCACACCATGGCTACTATCTGTGAGCAATATGCAGGGTACTACCAACATAGCAGTTGTTGCCTAGGCACATGTGCTTGTGTATGAGACATAGGTTGAGAGTGTTCCCTTTGTAATACAGGGGTTGCTAACTTTGTTCACCAGGCCTTGATGTTATATGTAGGTGCATGGATTGCCACCCCAGCCTCTCGGCTATTTCACATCTGTTATCCTTGTAAGGTGGACATTGTAACATATAATAGGGTCACCATATAAGAAACTTGCAAAATCCACTCCACCATGAGTCCAGTTGTTACACACTCACAGCCACATCCACACAGAATGCGAATGACAAACACAGACACGCACACACTTGCCATGTCTGAGATTAGAACTTCTACCTAACTAGTTTGTTACACTACAGCATTTATAGGATGCGCCATGGATATTACTGGAGTACTCCTTCCCATAGGTCTATTTCACTGGGTATTACATCAGCAGGCTTGACAAAGAAGGTCATTGGAGGTTGTAGTGACTATGAATGGCCTCAACAGGATTACACCCTACACAGACAAGGACACACACACAAACATCCACACTTGCCATGTGTGGGAATAGAACCCCTACCAAAGTAGTATACCACACTACAGCATTACGCTGTTATAGGATGCACCACAGAGACTACTGGGCTACTTTTTTCCCAAAGGTGTATTTCACAGTGAATGACATCCGCAGGCTTGCCAAAGTAGGGCACTTGAATTGTAGTGAGTGTGACTAGCCTAAAAAAAATTGTTCCCTACACAATGACACAAACACACACACACACACACACACACACACACACACACACACACACACACACACACACACACACAGTTACCATGTCTGGGATTAGAACTCCTCCCTAATTAGTTTATCACACTACAGCATTATACAGTTATGGGACGTGCCACTGAGATTACTGGGCTACTTCTTTCCCAAAGGTTTATTTCACAGTGAATGACATCAGCAGGCTTGCCAAACTAGGGCATTTGAATGGTAGTGAGTGCAACTACCGTAAAAACCATTGCTCCCTACACAGACAAAATAACACACGCACAAACATCCACACTTGCCATGTGTGTGAATTGAACCCCTACCAGAGTACTATATCACACTACATCATTACGCTGTTATAGGATGCACCACAGAAATTACTGGGCTATTTCTTTCCCAGAGGTGTATTTCACAGTGAATGACATCAGCAGGCTTGCCAAAGTAGGGCATTTGAATTGTAGTGAGTGTGACTAGTCTAAAAAGCATTGCCACCTACAGAGACAGCAAGACAAACACACACACACACACACACACACACACACACACACACACACGCACACACAGTTGCTATGTCTGGGATTAGAACTCCTACCTCACTAGTTTACCACACTACAGCATTATGTAGTTATAGGACATGCCAAAGTAGGGCATTTGAATTGTAGTGAGTGTGACTAGCCTAAAAAACATTGCGACCTACACAGACAAAGTAACACACACACAAACATCAACACTTGTCATGTGTGGGAATTGAACCCCTACTAGAGTACTATATTACACTACAGCATTACACTGTTATAGGAGGCACCACAGAGATTACTGGACTACTTCTTTCCAAAAGGTGTATTTCACAGTGAATGACATCAGCAGGCTTGCCAAAGTAGGGGATTTGAATTGTAGTGAGTGTGATTAGCCTTAAAAGCATTGTCCCTAGACAGGCAGACACACGCACACACACACACACATACACACACACACACACACACACACACACACACACACACACACACACACACAGTTGCCATGTTTGGGATTAGAGCTTCTACCTAACTAGTTTATCACACTACAGCATTACACAGTTATAGGACGTGCCACAGAGATTAGTGGGCTACTCCTTTCCAAAAGGTGTATTTCACAATGAATGACATCAGCAGGCTTGCCAAAGTTGGCTTTTGAATTGCAGTGTGTGTGACTAGCATAAAGGCATTGCTCCCTACACAGACAAAGTAACACACACACAAAATCCACACTTGCCATGTATGGGAATAGAACCCCTTCCAGAGTACTATATCACACTACAGCATTACGTTATTAAAGGGCGCACCACAGAGATTACTAGGCTACTTCATTCCTAAAGGTGTATTTCACAATGAATGACATCAGCAGGCTTGCCAAAGTAGGGCATTTGAATTGTAATGAATGTGACTAGCCTAAAAAGCATTGCCCCATACACAGATAGGGGCACACATGCAAACATAAACACGCAAAGTTGCTATGTCTGGGATTATAACTCCTACCTGACTTGTGTGTCCCACTACAGAATCACACATTCATATGGCGCACCAGGAAGATTACTGGGCTACTTCTTTCCCAAAGGTGTATTTCACAGAAAATGACATCAGCAGGTTTGCCAAAGTAGGGCATTCAAATTGTAGTGAGTGTGACTAGCCTAAAAATCATTGCCCCCTACACAGACAGGGAAGCACAAACACACACACATAAAGTTGCTATGTCTGGGATTAGAACTCCTACCTAACTTCTGCGTTACACTACGGAACTGCACAGTCATAGAATGCTCCAGAGAGATTACTAGGCTACTCCATTCCCAAAGGTGTATTTCAAAGTGGATGGCATCAGCAGGCATGTTATAGTAGGGCAATGGGGAGGGCAGTATGTGTGCATGGGCCATAACCCATTCATCTAGAGGCTGACACACCACACACAATCACAGGCAGGTATGTATTCTGCAGGTACATATATACAACTGCTAGATGACTACTGCCTTGTAGAGTCATGTTACACAGCTAGCACTTACACCACAGTGTCTGTACTGATGATGGATACCAGTGGCTAATTTCTACAGTGAGTGACATTTACACATCATGTGATTGTAGCCATTTGGCTGTGTTCTGGGTGGGACAGTCCTCATGATGGAAGGCTCTTTGTCACTGTCACTCTCTTCCACATGCATATTATAGTGTGTTGTCCTTGGATATATGTCTGTATTCCTATCCAATGTTTGTGCAAAGCATGACTGGTGCATACTGAGGAGTGTATGCACTAACATCTGCAACTGTCAGATATGTATGGTCCTCTGTTGTTTGCAGACATGAGCTTCATTTATGTGTGTGACCATGTCCAGTATGACCTTTCAGTATGTTGTTGTCTGACATTGCCTTCATGTCTCTATGTGTGTGAGCATGCCCAGTATGCCCTTCTGTATTGAATGTGTGGATTAATTCCAGGTAGTTTGTACACCAGTGCAGATCTTTGTGTTCTACACCCACAGGTAGTAAACTGTTTCTGCAGGATATCTGTAGATTAGTTGGCAATATGGGTCAAACTGTGCAAGGGATAGTGTGTACTGTAGGTGATTGTGTCTGTGCTGCTTCTGCTACATGGTACTGGTGTTAGTAGAGATATTCAGACATGTGTACTATTATACACTGTGATGTTTTATGTCCTCAAGTGCTGTCAGGTGGACATTCTTGCTCACAGTGATGTCCTGGGGGAACAAGGGTGACTGCAGCTGTGTCCAGTATTGTGGGAAAATGCCTGCATATTCATTCTGGAGGGGGAGCTGCAAACACTTGCTCCTGTGTCTGTGTGTCCAGTTCAGCCCCTTGGTACAGTGCTGGCAGAGGATCCCATACTTGTACATCCATCAACATGACAGTATGGCCTTATCTTGCTATGGCAATAACTCACAGCTGTACAGACTCACACAGGTTACCCAGAGGCAGGAGTCATAAGTCAGGACATTACCCCTGTTGTGGTGTTCAGGCAGGTTTGTAGCCACGCATGTATGAGTTTGCAGCCAGGGATAGTATGTGCACACAGCTGTGTGTCAGTCATTGCACATTCCATGCTGCCCATGCTCCCACACCCCTTCTATTATTCTATCCTCTTCCATATATTATGCATACATTCTCTGATACTTTCCCTAAGGTTATCACCTCATCACATTTGCATTTTGGTGTTGGTCCACAGTTTGTGCAGTGGGACATGGTGGACATGTTACTGTGGTTTGTCCACATGGCCTTGCATATGGCTTATGTGGATTGTGTTATGTTGTTTGGGTGCCCATGACATAACATGCATTGGCAGTATGTGTGAGACACAGGCCTTTGGCAAAGGCCTGTAGGCCATTTGGTGGTGATGCAGCCCAGCTGTGGCAGGCCATTGCATTCTGTCAGTCCTACAGTCCCAGACCACCATACAGTATATTCCCCTGATGTGAACGGGTAGGTGTGCTAAGTGTTCATGCCAATACTTTCTATCAGTATTGATCAGGTGGTGTGGATGCTGGCAGTGTGCTATGTACAGCTAGGGATACATCTGTATGGGGCACCTGCACCGTATGCTGCATTTTTTTGCTGTTGCCATACACAGGTGGAGGTCATATTGTACCCATTCCCAACAGCAGGGATACGACTAGAGAGGTACCTGTGGGTGGTGTTTGGGTGAGTTGGGTGAATATGTGCTATGGACACTACTTGCATCTGACTCACAGATACGCATGGGGCATTCCAGTTATGTGGCTTGTGCAGGTACATCAGGTGTTTCTCAATACATCAGTCCTGCCACCTTTGTGATCTGCAAGTGTTCGGCCAGACGACACCGGTATTCCCTAGTAAAGGCCCAGATAATGTGATGTATACAAGTATGCACAATTCCAAAGGTGTGTCCATTTCATGGCTGCACATTACATACTGTATGTCTGGGGTACTATTCCCTGTGTACTGCTTGTATATCTAGCCTAATATAGACTGGGAACACTACTCAAGCCCGAACACTCTAACCCAAAGATTCCTGGAGTTCATAAACTCAAATGCCATGGAACAACTAGTCACCATCCCCACAAGAGGAGAAAACATACTTGATCTCATCATCACGAACATGGGATCAAAATGTTCAACACCGGAAGTATTCCCCTCACTGGTGAGATCAGATCATAAACTAATCTCGCTGGAGGTCCTCATCCCGCCCCCACCTGAAACAAAAAAGACCACACTTGAAAACCTTCCCAAAGCCGATTTCACACTTCTAAAAACTAGTGTGGTCTCCTTTAAGGCCCCTGAGCCAGTGGTAAACATTACTCAAACCGCTGAATCACTTACAAATGCCTTCTACCAGCACCTACAGGACTGCATGGATCAGGCAATCCCAAACAAAACTAAGACTCTCTGTACCAAAGGCAAGCGTCCAGTCTGGTGGACCCCAGCCATAAACAAGCTCTACAACAAAAGGAGGAAGCTACTACAAGATAGAGCAAAATCCTTGAAAGGTAAGACACCTTTGATCATTATAAGTAAAAACTAAGAGCTCTCATAAAATCATCCAAGGCAAATTTTGAGAGAAAATCGCCAAGGACTCTAAAGAGAATCATAAGGCCTTCTTTAGCTATGTTAGAAACCTAGGAGGAAACTCCCAGATATGCTCAGAATTAGTTCAAAATGATGTGAAAATTACTGAACCTACACACATTGCCAACATACTGGCTGACAGGTTCAGTGCAAACTTCTCCCCCCCCAAAAGGAGAGATATCTATTCCAGAGGATTGTAGCCCCCAAACATCTCCAACGGCCAGGTGAAAACTGCCCTCACTAAGGCAAAAACACAGCATCCATGGGACGGATGGTGTCCCGGCTGTGTGCTTCATGAACTCAACGAGGAATTAAACCCACAGTTAGGACAGCTGTTTAATCTTAGCCTCACCTCAGGATACGCATCAGAGTGGCGACGGCGACTGTGGTCCCACTTCATAAGGGCGTGCCTCCACAGACCCTGGAAATTACCGCCCCATTAGCTTGACAAGCCTTATCTGCAAAGCCATGGAGAGGATCATAATGGAACTCATAAATAAAGACATAGGGAACTTGCAGACTTTGGATCCAACCCAGTTTGGCTTTGTCAAAGGCAGATCCTGCCTCGTAAACTTGGTTGACTTTTTCGAGACAGTCACCAAGGCCATTGATGAGGGAAAGGCAGTCCATACAGCCTACCTCGACCTGGCAAAGGCCTTCGACACAATACCCCACTCAGGTATCATCGAAAAACTCATCAGCTTGAATGTAAACCCACACATCACAAGATGGGTTGCAAACTGGCTAAGTGACAGAACCCACAGGGTCAGAGTTGCTGTAGCCATGTCAGACTCAAAGCCTGTCACAAGTGGTGTCCCACAGGGCTCAGTCCTGGGTCCACTCTTGTTCGGCATCTACTTTTCTGAAGTACAAGCAAACACAGGAGGGTTATGGCTGACAAAGTTTGCAGATGACTGCAAACTGGGCGCCATAGTCGAAAACACATCTGACACAGATATCTTCCAGAAGGGCCTTACAGAAACGGATAACTGGTGCCAGAGCCATGGCCTGAAGTTAAACACCAAAAAATGCATAGTCATACCCTTCGGGAAAAACAAGGTTACCCCTAGCTACCATATAGGTGGCAATCCACTGAGCACAGAAAAAGTCATCAGAGATCTGGGGACCCAGGTTGACAGTAGCCTTCGTTGACACTCATGTTGCTAAAGTAGTTAGGAAAACCTTCTATATCACCCACCTGATCATGAAGGGATTCACATCTAGATCAAGGGAGGTCATCGTCCCCCTGTACTCATCACTCATTAGACCTATGATTGAGTACAATGCCCGTTCAGAATGTATCTGACCAGACACCTGCTGCAGCTTGAAAGGCCCCAAAAGTTCCTCACCAAAAGGATAAAGGGTCTCAAAAATATGTCTTATGCTGCCCGACTGAAAGAACTCCAGCTCTATTCAGTCTCATACCGCTTGCTCAGAGGTGACCTGTGCCTGACATATAAGGCCATGTCAAACCCAGATTTGATGAATATGCTTCACCTCAAAAAATCTAGATCCCTCAGAACCACAAGGACGGGAGACTTAAACCTTGACACGGTTATAAATAGAACGTGCTGGAGGGACAGATTCATCACCCAGAGACTCCCTATGCTGTGGAACAAAATCCCGGTACATGTGAGGCAGAGCACCTCTCTGGCCTTGTTCAAGAGGAATCTTGACCAATGGATGGGAGATTGCAGATATACCCCAGAGATTACTTCAGTGTCACTGCTTGACAGAGGCACAGCAAAATGATAGGCATAGTTTTTATTCAAACTAAAGGGGTGGCGAAAGCCACATAACTATGGTCTAGGCTTATAAATGCCCTTGGGCAGATAGCCTAGTATGAACCTATGAACCTATGAACCTAGCCCAACAGCCATGCCATTGATTCATAGGTTCATAGATTAGTACTAAGCTAACAGCCCTTGTTAGACATTTTAAGCTTAGCCAATTATCCCTTGTGGGACTCAAACCCAGCACCTTGTGTTTGTAAGGCATGCACCTTAACCATTAGGCCACCCTCCCATCCCCATCTTTCAGATGGTCACACATATTACCACCATATATTTACATTGGCTTATTGCTAGCATGTGTTATACTGGCAGGAATTGTCTTTGGCACTGCAGTTGTGAGGACTTGGTCCTGACATCAGCAGTAGTAGGCAATGGCCACCATGCCAGACCTCAACATGCATACATACTGACCACTCTCACACAATATGAAACACACACAAACCTACCACACACATACCTGCATATTGTACAAATGCTACAATCTATCCTGCTACATTGGCCACCTCTGGGCATCTGTGCTCCACTGATATTATACCTACACATACATGTTACTACATGTCTACATTGGATTGGGGTGCACACGTGACTGTTACTACATTTCTAGATAGGATTTTGCGGGCACACCTGACTGCTACAATGTGTGTACATCTGATTGGGGGGCACACCTGACTGTTTCTATATTGCTACACAAGATTGCGGGGGCACACGTGACTGTTACTACATTTCTACATAGGATTGGGGGGGTAACACGTGACTGTTACTATATGTCTACATAGGATTGGGGGCACACCTGATTGTTTCTACATTGCTACACAGGATTGGGGGGGCACACCTGACACTTGTACACATTTGCTATGACTGCACTGGTATGTCAGGTACTCCATTTCAGTCGGTTTTCTAACCTACCAAGCTGACCAGATGCATATTAGTGTACTACAGGTCTTAAGTTTGATTGACTTACATATTAGTGTCTGACTTCCTACCCATCAGAACTAATATCCCACTGCCTGACCTGATGTAGTCTGTCTGTGTAGGCCTGGGGGGGGGGGGGGGGGCTAACCATTGACATCATTCAGAGGCCTTAGCGCAGCCTTTGTTTGTGTTTGTCTACACCTGCCCTGCTGGCTGAGACTGTTGTTGGGTATGTGAACCTCCCTGACAGGCATGTGTGTGTCATATGGACACACATGTGGCCCAGCACAGTTCCTGCAGAGGGTTTTGTCACCATGTGTGGTACTGGCTACTATGGTGACACCAGTATTTGTTACAGATCTCATGCTGCCACTATAGGTGTCTACTATCTGCTGGCATACCATTCAGCCACCCAATTCTCTTGCATGCTCACATCCATGCCATAGATACAGGTAACAATACATACTACTCCATTCGGCAATTGGTAAGGAGAGTGACTTACCTTGTGGGTGTGCAGTAATGAGGTGCTGGAGGGCTGCCTATGTCGGATCAACATAGTACACTCCCTACACATGGTTAAGCACATGTAGTGTCATGTTTGACATCCCTTTTACTCTATGTGTGAGTCAAAGAGAGGTGTCATTCCCTGGGTCACTCCTGTGTCAGTGTATGTGCTATGTGTTGCCTCTTTGCCTGGGCTGGGGCATACTGGGCACGCCTCCTTCTGCCTACTAAGGCAGGCTCAGGTTGTTCCTCCTCCGAGTCACTCTGTGCCTGTGCAGGCCTTGGCAATGATGGGGGGGGGGCTATGTGGCCCTGCCCTGTGCTGTTCCTGCTGCAGCTGTTTCCACAGGATCATACGATGAAAATTTGAGTACATGTAGCTGTTGAGTACTGCAAGGCTCCACTTGATGTGTCCAGGCACTGGAACCATGACATGAGCATCCCAAACACACAGTCTATTATAATTCTGGTCTGTTATGCGTGTGCCTCATTATGGAGTTCTTGTTCGGGTGTGTGATCATTTCTGATGGGTGTCATCAGCCACAACTCTAGTGTGTAACCAGCATCCCCCACTAGGTGACCGTAAGGGATGTCGTAATTGGCAAATCTCTGATACAGCTGCATCAGATGCCAGATGTGGAAATCGTGATAACTTCCAGGGCAGCCAGCACACACATTCAGGGTATTCTACTATTTGGTGGAAGAGATGGATATTGCTGGCCAATGCCTCACGGGTGTTGGGGAAATATATGTGCTTACCAACATGTGCTGACATGGCATCCAGGAACTGGTGGAGTACCCTGGATGCTGATGCCTGTGAGATCCCCATGATATCCCTAGTTGGCCTTTGGAAGGTACCTATTGCTAGTATTCTTAGGCCTGCACATACCTTGATATCCACTGGGATGGGTTCCCATCTGTTTGCTCTGTATGTGAGGCATGGCCAGCACAGCTCAACAATTTGCTGTAGGAGGTCCATGTCCACCCTATAGCACTCCACTATCTCCAGCTTATGTAGCCCCTGGCAGGTTACACTGGGTCTGTACACTCTTCTCCATCACCTCACTGTGGGTTGGTCAACAGCATTCTCATCCTCACCACCCTCAGCCTCTTCCATATGTTGTTGTATGATAGCTATTGCAGCCGCTATCATTTTGTTGTTTTTGTTTGCTAAAATTCCCCCACTTATATAGACCTGTGGTGTAGAGTATGTGGGAAAACTAGAGGGAAAGGTCTTTGGATAGTTTATAGTAGTGTTCTGGACTAGGCTGCTCCCTGTTTAATATGCTGATTTTGATACATTTCACCAGCCAGCTACGCTAGTTCTCCTTGATTACCTTCCTACTACTGTTTTCCCTTCCCATTGCCTTCCTGTTTAAGCCCAGAGGTGCACTGCGCAAACACAGTGCTCAAATGTGCACAGCGCTGCTATTTCCTGGTTTACTTTTTTTTCCCTTTAAAACACAGCATGCACACCTGCTTAGGCAATGTAAAGAGTGCTAGGCAGCCTCAGACACACCCCCTTGCTTAGCTCTGCTAAGCTAAGGGCAAACCCAAGCCACAGGGCTCCAATCCACTTCAGTATGCCTGACACACACCCCTATGATGTCAGCTAACTCCTAGGCTTGCACAACGCTATTCCTGCTCTTACACTGTTGGATGCTGACTAGCATGCAGGGGAGATCTCCTCATTTGCATAGGATTGCCTGCTAATGCATAGTTACAGGTCCCACACTGAGCCTCCCCTATTAGCAACCACTATTCACTGGCCGTGTTATCTTCTGCCTGCCATTCAGTATAATGGCAACATAGTGATTTTGTTTAGAATGCTTATTTTAGGTTTATTTTTTATTTTTCTCCCAATCCCATTTGCACGCCACTGCCCTACACTTAAACATCTGAGATCGGCTAAAAAAAAAATAAGAGTTGATTTTTTATTTTTGCAACTGTTTTGCATGCCAATGGCCTTATATCTGGCCATTGGCATGCTTTCTACATAATATCCATCCTTTATTTGGAGCTGTCATGGATCTGTTTTGTAGTTTGCAGAAATGTACTTGGTTACTGGCCGAGTACATTTCTGCAGATTACACTAGTCCTGCACAGCAGGCTTCCACCTTCCTGGATCACAAATTCACCTCATTTGCATGGATTTCACCTGCAAATGGGGTAATTTTCATACAGGGGTTGAGTCTGTGCAGGACTAGTGCAGGAGCGCTCGTGCACATCCCTACAGCTTATTTCTGGATTGCACGGCAGACATATTGCCTGCTGGAGCTCCTGCACTAGTCCTGCACACTATGCAGGGCCTGCTGAATATGGGGGCATATTTTTATGTGGTATTATTAAAATTCTTTAGATCCTGGTTCAACCACATTCCTGTTTTTTTGTTTGATTATTTATAAAGTGGAATTCAATAAAGTCGACATGGATTAATTTTCCACATAAGCATAGTGGCACAGAGATTACACAGAAGAAAGCAGTTGTGCAATACAGTAAATGGATCTGAGGGGTGTGCATGAGTGTGCAAACATGAAAGTGTCCATGACATGCAAATTACCTCATAAGCAGGTGAACTGCATGCAAATGAGGTTGCTGGAATGATCCAGCAAGCATGGTGTCCGAAGTGTACATGGAAAAATCCCATGTACATGAGATAAAAATGTCAACAGGGGCTGTAAAAGACCAGTTAGAAGGACAGAAATAGCATAGTAGACACACACACACACACACACACACACACACACATATATATATATATATATATATATATATATATTTATTTTATTTAATGCATACATATTAGATTAGATAAAGTAATACAAACATATGGTAAAGAAAGGCATTAATTGTTTGTTAATACTAGTTGTTGATAGATAAGTTTATTAGGAAGTTCGATCATTGATAAAATTATATGATGATCAAAAAGTTGGAAATATATACTCTCTCTTGTATGATCTATATTTATTAGGGAACAGGGGGGGGCAATAGGATTTAGCTGCTATTTGAAGGAATTCAGCAGGAAGTTTGTCTGCTGAGGGTAGTTTTTTAAGTTTTTTTGGGAGATTGAATGTGTAGGGTGGATATGTTGGGAGGTTGGAAGGAGGAAGGGAGTTATTTAGTTTTACTTAGGAGAGCATGGAAGCATCCCGGAGATAAGTGGTTGGCTAGACTTTGTTATTTCAGCATTGTTTGTTTGGGTTAGTAAAGGAAAAAAGAAGAGAGTTGCAGGTTTGTTTTATATAATATTATCCACCTCCCCTCCTGGAGAGAACGGGTCAAGTCTAATAATGTTGTATCCTGGTGGGTGATTTCAATGTCTTTAATTATGCGGAGGTGAAAGCGATAAATAAAGCGGCAGAAGCCAAAACAGCAACACATACAATGTTTTGCAAGAAAAGAACAGATAGAGAAAACGAGTGAGATTACCCTGAAAACTATCCGCTCTAGGGTTTGTAGTAGTTTGTAGAGTACCCATAATACCTACACGAGCGGAGAGGTAAGGAAGTAGGGGCAAGGTGGGAAAGAAAGATGCCTTCTATTTTATTTGTTGCTCGAAAAAAGGAGGTTCAGCAGGGGGTCTAGAGAGAGAGTACTTCTGCATTTATTAGCCAGCAGTTGCAATATTCTATATGGGGATATGAGGCAAATTACGGCTAACCTATTAACAGCTGTAGAAAGCACTTCTGATATATATATATATATATATATATATATGTGTGTGTGTGTGCAAAACTATGCCTTTGTGTCCAAAAAGTAATGGTAAATAATTTAAAATAATTATTTTTAATATTCATATTATTTTTGAGCAGTGAGCAAACATGCTGTTATGCAAAAAGAAAATATTTAAAAAGTGTAAAAATGAAAAAAATAAAATATGTGGCAATAATGCATTGTAGAGCCTTGCATGGAGTATGTACAATGGTAGATTTCTGTATTTGCTAAGGAGACAGGGTCTGGAATTGTGTAGTTTCCTAGCTGTGTGTACGGATCTGTATGCAAATGAGCTGGTGTTACTGAATAGCAAAAATGGGTATCTGTGCCTGTAAATAATATCTGTGTAGCCCCAGAACCATGTTGGTGTCCACAGAAGAGGTAGCTGACATCAAAAGGAGGTCTGCTTGTATTTCTTTAAGAACATTGGAACTCAGCAGCGCCTGTTTGTGATCTGCACCGCTGAGCTGAGCAGGGGTGTGTGGCCAGGGCCTGCTAAGCTTTGTTTAACTTCGGGGAGTGTGTTTTAGCTAGTTTAAGCACATTTGCACAGTCCGCTGCTGTGCTGAGCATGCCTGTCTATGGGGGTGTATCTACTGAGTGCTGAGCATTGTTTGTATCTGCAGCACGCATTTGCATGCCTTGGCGCAGTGCTTAGGAGGAAAGGCTGTTCAAAAAAAAAAAAAAGAAAATTGCCTGGGAAAGCCAATCATATATAAATTACTGATGACCCCTGTTCCACTTAAACTGGGCCATTAAAGTACTGATAATGATGTACTTAACAGGTGGAATGCATCATAGGTACCCACTCACACAGGCTGTACCTACAGCAGAGCACTAGAAAAGTTGCATACACCCTACAATTTGATCCCACCCCCATAATCTGCACCAGTGGAGTACAAATGTGGGATTTTTAACTGAAGCAATGCTAGAGGCTGCTGCAGCTCTGCTACATCTGTATGTGCTAGATGCTGTGGTCAGTGCTAATGTTGCTGCTGACAATAGGCCTAGACTGAGAAGGAGAAGAGTGTTCAGGCCCAGGGTAACCTTCCAGGGGCTACATGAGCTGGAGATTGTAGAGTGCTACAGGGTGGACAGGGACATACTACAAGAACTCAGCGAGCTCTGCCACCCTCAACTCAGACCCAGAGCCAACAGAGGGGAACCCATCCCAGTGGAAACAAAGGTATGTGTAGCCCTTAGGCTATTAGCTACAGAAACTTTCCAAAGACCAACTGGGGACATAATGGGGTCTCACAGGCATCAGCATCCAGGGTACTCCACCAGTTCCTGGGTGCCATGCTAACACATGCCATTCAGCACATTTATTTACCCTGCATCCCTGAGGAGAGGGATAGCAGTATGTGACTCTTCTACTGTGTAGCACACTACACTGAGGTACTACAAAACATCATCCAGTGAGGAAGGTAGAGTCTACATCAACCGCAAGGGGTATCAGTCCATCAACTGCCAGGTTGTGTACAATGACCAGGGCATTATCAAGAATGTGTGTGCTGGCAGTTATCACGACTTCCATATCTGGCATGCATCACAGCTGTACCAGATGTTTGCCAGGGGGGACATCCCATACGACCATCTACTGGGGAATGCTGGCTACACAATGGAACTGTGGATGATGACACCCATCAGAAATGCACACACCCACCAAAGAATGCCATGATTAGGCACACACACAAACTATGAAAATCACAAAGCGGGTTTTTGGGCTGCTCAGGTCATGGTTCCAGTGCTTAGATATATCTGATGCAGCCTTGCAGTACTCTCCAGTCACATGTGCACAGATGTTCACAATATGTGCCATGCTACACAATATGATCCTGTGGAAACAACTGCAGCAGGATCATCAGAGATAAGGAAAACTCTAACCAGCAATAATCAAAAAATAGACTGCAGCCCCAGATTTAACTCCAGGAACCTTGCTGTTGCCACTTGTGTAGTAGCCACTGAACACCTGACCATTTTGGTTCTCCACCCCCCCCCCCCCACACACACACACACACACACTTCTGCAAGCAAGAAATCCTCTCACTCCAGCTAAAAACAAAGGAAACTCTAACCAGCAATCATCAAGAAAATAGACTGCAGCCCTAGCCTTAACTCCAGGAACCTTGCTGTTGCCACTTGTGTAGTGTAGATGTCTGCTTTTATGACTACTGTTATGCCTTGTTAAAATCTGTTACAATCAGCTAGAGTGCATACCCCAGGGGTGACAGTTCCAAACCTTCTTCCTCTTAGCCCACCCCACCCCTTTTATCCATTTCACTGTTGATACATTTTGCTTAACTTATCTGTTTTATGTTAAAGTATTTAGCCCCTCTCAATAGAGTCATAGCCTTCAGTCCCTCCCCCTCAATACTTATTTTTCACTAATTAAGCACTAAACAGTGGCGCAAAATCTCCAGCTCCTTTTATCTTTAGCTACATAGTGTGCAGCAAACAATGAGCAAAGGGGAATACAAATATAAAAGAGAATAAAATCTTCAATTGCAGACTAGTAAGCAGCATACAACTTCTACCTGTGGTGTACTTTTACTCATAGTTTTTCTTAGAGAAACCTCCCAGTCTTTGAACAAGGGTGTCTGTATGTTTATCTTATTTCCTTGGTTGTCCTTTGCTAATTAGCTCGGTTAGCAGAGTGCCCTGAATTCTCCCCTGCTACTTTTTACTCCAAATTATTGTTTCCCTCCATTCCCCCATTCCCCAAGTGAGAGCTCAGGTACAATACACCAAAGGTTTTAAAAACACTGGATGCCATATTTGCTCTACTTTTGTTGCTGAAATCCCTCCAGGTGTAGCATCTCTAGTAAGTGATAGTGTTATTTATTCTTTTTCTCACTGTTGCCTTCCACACTATAAACTCACTGTCCCTGCATAGAGTATTACAGTAATTTCTCTCTAAGGCAGCTTTCCAGCTATTTTTTTTTTATTTTGCTGGTATACTTTATATTTGGAAATTAGAAGCTTATGTTTTTGTTTTGCTTGCTCCCATTTTCAGTAAACCTGATTCAGGCCTCCTTTAAATGATATTGCTGAGGAAGTGATACTCTGTTTCTTTAAGTTAAAATATATTGGAAAGTGTTGAATGATATTTATAGTAAACTGGTGCAACTACTACATTGTTGCAATATTGTCTGGTAATGGTATACTCCATCTTGTTACACTAACTGCTGCTTCTGAATACTCTGTTTCTGTAAGTTAAACCTACATTATAAAGTGCTGAATTATATTTATGGTAAACTGGCGAAACTATTACATTGTTGCAATATTGTCTTATAATAGGATATTCTAACTAGTTCTACTGACTGCTGCTAAATAAGATTGGTTGTAGAGTCTCAATGTATTTGTTTTGGTGATTTCTAATAGACTATGTTCACTTGCTCTGCTTTCTGTACAATATTTATGATGCCTGTGCTTATTTTGATGTCCTTATTGTATTGCTTTTAGTCTTATATTCTTTCCTTTTGTCTTCTTTGCAACTTTTAGAGCCACTGACCACCCTATCACTCTGCCCCCCCCCCTCCTTGTGTTAGCAAGGAATCCTCTCACTCCAGCTAAAAACAAAGGCAACTCTAAAAAGCAATCATCAAAAAGACTGCAGCCCCAGCTTTAACTCTGGGAACCTTGCTGTTGCCACTTGTGTAGTGGAGGTGCCTGCTTTTGTGACTACTGTTATGCCTTGTTAAAACCAGTTACAATCAGCTAGAGTGCATACCCCAGTGGCGATAGCTGCAAACCTTCTTCCTCTTAGCCCGCCCCCACCCCTTTCATCCATTTCGCTGTTGCTACATTTTGCTTAACTTACCTGTTTTATGTTAAGGTATTTAGCCCCTCTCAATAGAGTCATAGCCTTCAGTCCCTCCCCATGAATAGTTATTCTTCACTAGTTACATACTACCTGCTTGTCTCTCCCTTTTCAGCCAGCATAGGCCTCCCCTGAATTACTTGCTCACTCAAATTACCTTACTGATTGCTTTTCTTTTTTTCCCTTCCTCTTGTACTTTCTCCTTGCCAGGTTGACCTTGTTTGTCCCATACCCTACCCCCATTCCCACCCTACTTTAATTTCCTTTATACTTCTCTACTCTCCACTTCCTTCATTTCTGACCAATCCCCTCACCCTCTCAATTCTCTTTTCCCTTCCTGCATACCTTAATCCCATCCTACAATACTTCATTTAATATACCCTCTCCTTATCTCCTCCTCTCAAATCTGCCTTAGTCCCCTTCTCTGTCAATCACCCATCTCTTTTTAAACCTCCTACACCTTACTGCTCTTACTGACATTCACCCAACTCTTCTCTACTATGTCACCTCAACCCCTACTTATCCCCTTTCTCCTCCTAATATAATAAGTATAGAAAAACTAGTAGATTTATGCCTGTTTCTCAACCAATGATGGATACATTTTTGAAAGATTGTGAAAATGAAATTGGCACACTTTTTATGTCCAGGCATAGACCAGGACACTTTAATTTATATTTGCAATAAAAGCAAGCATTGGTTGATCTCATTGCTGACAGAAGTATTGTTATACAATCTGCAGACAAAGGAGATGCAGTACTGGTGCTAGATTATTCTACATATGTGGAAACTGTGAATAATATGTTGTTAGATGGAACTACTTATACTATTGTGAACATGAAAAAGTGAGAGAGATTGCTAGTAATGCGAAGGATGGTTTGTTCCATCTATTACAGACTATCATTATTTTCTAAGGATTTATATGTTTACTTTATGGTAGATTTCCCTAAGATTCCTAATATATCAGGTCTACCTAAGATATATAAATCTTTGGAAAAACCTCCTCTAAGTCCAATAGTAAATGATTCAGGATGGGTTACAGAAACAATTTCTAAAGGGTAGAAGGACAACTTAGACGTATGGTTAATAAGGCTGTCTCTGTGTTGAGACTCTTCACATTTTTGACAACAATTACGTGAATATATGGAGAGTTTGAATTCAAATGCAAGATTTATTCTTGTGACTTTAGATGTAAAGAATCTCTTTACAGTCATTCCTAATGATATAGGGCTAAGGTACATATATTGCTTTAAGGAAAGAGTAGCATATATGAACAAAAAATATGTTGAACGTATATGCAGATTGTTGAGTATTGTACTTGAGAACAACGTGTTTGCTTTTGAACAGAAGTTTTATTTACAACATTGGAATTTTGCCATGGGTACACTCTGCACTAACAGCTATGCAAACCTGGTTGTAGCTGAATGGGAGATGAAATACATTTTGACGGAAGATAATCTGTGGTTAACACATATGGGTTTATATCGCAAATTTGTGGATGATGTCTTTTTTTGTGGAAAGGGGATACACAACAATTGGATGATTTTATTAACTATTTAGAGATAACCACCACATTTTTAAGATTTACTGTGCATGCATCAGTAGATCTTATAGAATTTTTGGATATTTTATTAAAGGTGGACTAGAGGTAAAATAAGCACTTTGTTATACCATAAGTCATGCTGGAAAAATGCTCTGTTGGATAGGGGTAGCATGCACCCCACCATATTTTTAAGAATGTCATGGATAATCAGCTTCTGTGAACTTTCTGACTTTGTAGTAAGGAAATTGATTTTTTTACATCATATACATTTAACAGAGAATAATTTGTTAGAACATGGTTACAAAAGTAGGGAAGTTAGGGAAGCATCGGAAAGGGTTAAGACCATAAGAGATGGGAAAGGTAGACCTTGGTATTGAAACAATACTGGAGATTCAATTAATAAGGGACAGAGAAATATATGTAAGGTTAGGATACCCTTTACTTTTAGTACTGAATTTAAATATATAAAGAACATAATACAAAATAATTGGAAGATATTATTGTCTGATGACAGGACGAAAAATGTAGTAGGTGATGTGCCAACACATTAATGAATTTCCACAGCCTGGTTTTACATTTATGGCTTTGGATATTTACACTCCTGCACCTAGAGATGGTGATATAAAGAATGCCACAGAAGTTAAAGAAACCCACTGGATAGCCGGTTTGAGAGCTGATGTTCCAACAGGCTTAAATGGTTTTATATACCTTTAAAACCTATTTTAAAAGCTCCAAAATGTTAATTGGTTAAAGGTTTTAATTAATGTAATTGTTTTTTCATGTATTTATATGCAGACTGATTTTATATTTTTGCATTGATCTGATGAAGGAGGCATTTCCAAAAGTGCTTATCTGTTTACTGCTTATTGTTTATTAAATACATGTGCTTTGCCGTGGTTGGCCTATTGTTGTTTCTCAAGTATTTTAACCTGCTTTTTTCTACATTGGGACTGATTTTCTCCTTGTTGCTGTTTGCCTACTTTATACCCTTTCTTCTCCTACTAGCACTATTTACTTCATACCATATACCTCTTCATTGCATAGCATCATCACCAACTCTCTAACAACCACCACCCTTATAGTTACCCTCATACAATTATAATCTCTACTCACCAATTTCCTATCTATCCTACCTGTTACTATTCAATTAAGACATATCCTAATGTTTCACTTTCCACATTTACAAAACCTATAACTCCATGTACACTTGCCCTACTCTCCTTACTGACTGATTACATTGATATTCTACTCCTGTATGGCTACATCCACCCTAACCCTGGACCACCCATCAGCACCTCTTACAAGCAAACACCCCTCACCTCAACCCCCTCGACAATGCCCCATATCCACAGTCCATCTCCTAAATCCCTATTTTCTCTCTAAATATCCAAAGCATTATTAACAAAACTACAGACTTGCACTTATGGATTTACCTCAACTCCCCCCACACATCTTAACACACTCAGAAACATGGTTGAAACCTCAGATTTCTAACTCAGAAATTCTTCTCCCAGGCTACAATATCTTCCATGCAGATAGAGCAAATAAAAGAGGTGGAGGTGTTGCTAACCTATAGTCCAACCAACTTACTCTCTCTCCACTCCATACCTAGCTTTGCCCCTGCTGAAATATGAATAGTAAACTGTCACCGTATCCCCTAATAAAGATTGTCATTGTATCCATCTACATTCCCCCCATGGGACAACATCCCTATCCTTGAATACTTTCTCTCTTGGTTCACCCTAAACATTCCTTATGAAACCATTATGCTTGGTGACATAACTATAGATTAGACCACTCTTTCTTCCTCATCTCCTACTTATTGTCTCAATCTGTATGGCTTCCACCAACTAATATCTTCCACTACCAGGTACAACAGAAGCTCTACTTCTGTATCTATAATAGACTGGATCCTTACTTATGACCCTTGGCTCTACCATAACTCCGGCATTCTCCCTAACTCTCTAAGTGACTATTCCCCTATTTATATCCATAGATACTACCAGCACCCTCCCAAAGAACACCTTTACAGAGAATGTCATGATCTGACTCATATCAATCCAGGCAATTTCATCTCCATTTTGTCTAACATAAATTGGTCCTTCCTTAAAAACCTCCCTCTTACTGATGCTGTAACCTCTTTCAATTCTCTATTTCTAGATGTACTAAACTCCATAGCACCTTCCAGGAAAATCAAGTTAAAATCAAAATGTGCTCCCTGGTTAACTAAGCAAACATGCTCTAGCATGCATCAGAGGGATACTGCCTGGAAAACTTGGGTCAGAAATAAAACTCCTCCCTTACTCCAAAGCTAAAAGGAACTTAGAAACAGGTGAAAAAAAAACTAGTTATAAGAGACAAAAAAAACTTTCTTTCTCTCCAACTAAAGTAGCCCACATAACAACCCTAAAAATGTTGATCTACCAGAAATAAAATCCTCCAAATTGGTAACCTACCTCCAACCCGTTCCCTCTCAATACTGCCTCAGAGGCTGCTGCTCTTTTAAACTTTATTGAAACAATCCAAAGACTAACTCCAAATATCTTTACTGTCTCATCTCTACCTTTACATCCCAGTCCTCCTTCCTCCAACATTTTCTCCCTACAACCAGTTCCCATTGCCTTCATCAAATCCCAACTAAATAAACTTAAGACCTGCTCTCCCTCTGTTGGCAATCTACCTTCCTATTTTCTTAAAATTGTTGCCAGTGCTATCACTTACCCTGTCTCTATCCTTATTAATCATTCTATTACTGAATCTATTGTCCCAGATGTATGGAAATCCTTCTACTCAATCCCTCTTCACAAAGGAGGAAACTCCACTACCCATCCAACTATCACCCCATTGCTATATTATCCCCCCTTTCCAAAATTCTAGAAGATTGTGTCCTCACTTAGTTACTTAAATGCCTCCTAGATAATAACCTTCTTACTCCCACCCAACACGGCTTAAGACCCCACCACAGTACATCAAAATCTCTACTCTCATTCACCCAAACAGTAGCAGAATCCCATGACAACAACCTACTAGTTTTCTGCTTATTCCTCAACCTCTACAAATCATTTGATACTGTCTCTCACTCTAAAGTGATAACTAAACTCTCTGACCTTCATCTCTCCACCCCCTCTTTAAGCTGGTTTTCTAGCTACTTATCTAATAGAAAACAATCTATATGCTGGAAAACTGTCACCTCCCTGTTTCTTCCTGTTAAAACTGGTGTCCCCCAAGACTCTATACTGGGTCCTCTCTTGCTTAATATTTTTACTAACAGTTTATCCTTTGCTACCAACTCCTCCACACTCTTACAATATGCCGACAACTTGACCCTTATTACCACTACCCACATCATCCCAAAACACCTTGCTCTTACCCAAGACACTTTTACATCCATTGAAACCTGGCTCACTGATGTTGTGTCTTTCGGCTTTTCCCGGTTAGGGGTCGCCACAGCGGAACTCCAGTCTGCTAATGATTGGCAGTAGATTTTTACGTGCCGAGTTGCCGGCCCTGACGCACAACCTTCAACGAAGGTATGCCCATTCACGCATGTCTCCACACAGAAGATGCTCTAGCTGAGAATCGAACAGGACAATGTCTTACTGGGAGGCGACAACGCTACTGCAGCATCACTGATAATCAACTAATTCTAAATCCAAAAAAAACTAAACTTCTACTTTTCCTTCCTAAAACACTGGCAATACACAAATCCACTTTCTCTATTCCTTCCCTCAACAATACCACTATCAGACCAGAACCCCATACTTAATAACTTGGTGTTATAATTGATGATGAATTAAAATTTGACATACATATCCATCATTGCATAAAAAAAACACCAGAAACTATCCTGCACCATAACCACAAACAACTTTCACCCTCCACCAAACCCTCACTGGCCCTGTCTCTCCTATTACCCTGTCTTTTGTATGTGGCTACAGTTTTTACAAACCTTCAGTCTTCACTTTTCTCTAAACTAGAGCAAACATACAATAAAATAGCTAGATTTACCTCTAATCTCCCTTACAAATCCCACCACTGCCACGCCCTTTAATCAATGGCCTGAATTCCCTAAACAATTGTTTCTTTCTCAACTGCATATCACACACTCAATTCTTTATAATCCCACTTCCTGTCCCTCCATCTCTAATATTGTATCTTTATATAACCCCTGACGTCAACTTTGTATATCTGACAAATGTCTTCTTGACATTTACAAGCCGTCAAAAAATATTGGTAAGCATACCTCTTAATCTGGAAACATCAAAAATCTGGACAAGGCCCATGAAAAATAGGTACAAATCTGTATGCTGATTAACATATAATTTGCATACATAATTACGTAACCCCACCCACTCCAATGGAATTGTGGGATACCAACTTTCAAACGCAAACTGAAGAACAGACAACCAACATATGGCACCACGCACCAGAGTCCCACTGCACCCATTCCAATGTCCCATTACCTGGCTATTTTGTCCCATTTACCATAAACACTAATGTGTGTAGGCTGTTACCCATTACACAACAAGACCAAACCAACTCAAGTCACACAGCAGTGTGAGGACATGCATTTTTTTTTCTTCTAGCACAACTTTTACTTTAGGACAGCTGTATTTTACAAGAAAAAATGCATTTTATAGTATATGTGCAGCAGAAGTAATGTTTCATAGCAAGACGTCCGCATTCTCTTTTATGGCACTGTAGTTACATATACTTTGCTCAATAATGTAATATGCTTAAAAGTAACTCTAATCTTATTAAGAACAACACATACATGTGAAGCAATATTAAATATGAGAGCAAACCTCTAGGAACCATACCTAACTCAGAGCAACTGAATTTGACAGCAGTTATTAACAGATAGTAGGTAGTGGAGAAATTATTTTGTGCAAATATATGGAGATGGAGAAAGAATCATGCAACCACACGCTATTCTACAGAACGTGACAACATCTGAAGTCTAAAACAGATGACAACATTCCTCCCTTCTTAGCATCACTGTCAGGCATACTTCATTTCATTACTAACTGTGAACTGTAAATAGAAGTACTTGTTACGTTATTTCTGTACATGGACAGTACGGGATGTAGTTAAAGCCATTATCAAACATGAAGTGCACCAGGTTGTTAGAAATCTGTCAATATAGTCAAGCACAACATTCCAGCTATAATTACATTATGCTATAGCAATGCCCATTGCTGCTACATGTGTACTACCTATTCTACTTTACACAGGACAGTCCCTATTTGAGCTGTTACGTGATGCCCTAGAAAAACATAAAAAAAAAGATGTTGTAAGATTTTGGGATAAGAAATATTTCCTAAATTTCAGCTAAAAGCTGCATAAAATTATTATTTTTTATATTAAGACATTTAGTATTATATGAAACAACATTAGCGACTCAAATTCTACAAGAATAAGCATTTATTTTGACAACAAGTAAAAGTCAAGTCTTTTGCAATGATCGGGGATATGATCTGTCCTCCTAAATGCATGCTTGCTTCCATGCAAAATGCCCTACTTTGGGCATTTGAAAAGGTGGCAACACCATACACATACAGTTCCTGTCATGTACCCACACCTGCGGACAGATAATGGGTACAACAGAGTACAACTGACATATATATAGATGTCTTTAACACAGAAGTGACAGATACACTTGATACAATATACTTTTTCAAAGATACACACCAACATCATATCAAAAACTAATAAAATCTCCACAGAAAACAACCACAAAGGAACAAAAACAGGAAGTCCAGACCAAGCAGGACAGCATATTCAGTATAAAAGTTTTACTCCAGTAAAACACTATTGAATATCTCTCACAGAAGTGAAGCAGTGTCACCAAACACAAAATTAACACAAAAACACAGTATTACCCGAATCCAAACTTGCTACCCAACTATCAAGCAGATATGCCAGCTTACCTCCCAAGTCCCCTTAGCACTGGGATCATGGAGGCCATCCCCAGTCCTTGATCTGTCATTTTTCTTTATTTCAGATGCATACTGTAAATAAAGTGAATCTATCAAAACAAATCCCGAAAACTTCCCACTCTCCCTACTGAATTTCTGAAACTTGTAGTATGGCTGGATCAGTGCCTTTCCCGCTTGCAGAACAGCCAGGCCAGCCCAGACCCAGCCAGAAATGTGTGTATGATGCAAGCTCCTTGAGCTCAATTCCAACAGGCTGGTAGCCCTGATGGAGTTGACGTCATTATGGACGTGATGACGTGTCAGCTCACAAAGTGCGAAAAATAAAAAAAAGAAAACAATCGGAAATGAAGGGGTGTCGCTCAGGAATCGTGGCACCCCCTTCATTTGGATCCCAAAACTCAGTATGGTTGGGAGGTGTGTCAGTAAGTCCTTATATAAATACTCTGCAGCTGACACCTGAAACTCCCTTCCACTTAGAATAAGAAGTATCCCACATAAGTTCCTTTTCAAACTACAACTCAAACACTACCTTCTAAAGATCTGGTCCTGCCCTTGCCAAGCTCCGACCTGATCTAACTGATTTCTTCCTAAATTCTACTTTTGATTACTTTTAAGTTTTTCTCTCTTTTTATCTGACTTTCTTTCTTGCTCTTCTTAACAGTATATCGACAATCAGGTTCTTGTAAATATTCCTACTCAGGGATTATCCTGCCGCTATTGTATTGGATTTTTTGAAACTTCTATATAAATATATTGTCTTTGTTGATTTCAGTTATGTAAATGTTTCTTGTCAATATTACTATTGTAATGTTTAGTCTTTGTATTAATTACTGTTTTTTTTTTTTTTTTTTTTGGCACGTCTGTAATTGTAAATGGAGCTTTTCTCCTTGGGTCTCAATTGAAAATGGGCCTTTGGCTCAGTTGGACCAACCCGGTTAACAAATGACAATAAATAAATAAATAAATAAGGGATACACAGCCCCCCCACCAGTGCCTAGGTCCCCACAGCCACACCCACAGGGGAACTCAGAGGAGGAACCCCTGTGGCTGTCCTTGTAGGCAGACATAGACTTGTCCAGTATGCCCTGGCCTTGGCCAAGAGACAACACATAGCACATGGACTGACAACCTAGGGTCCTAGGGACAGACACCTTACTCTGACTCTCATGCATAGTAAAAAGGATGCCAGCTAGACCACACAACTTGTACCTAGCCATGTATTTGCTGTGTACTGTATGCATTAGACAGAGCCAGCCCTGAAACACAGGTCTCTCAACCGCTGTGTTTACAAGGTAAGTCACTGTCCTGTACATCAGATGTACTGGGTACTACACTATGGTAGCATTTGTATGGACCTGCTGCATGTATGCAAGGGAATGGAGTGGGCTGCTGGGTTAATTGCAGAGAACTAACAACTACTTGGGACAACAGGTACTCTGTCCAATACTGGGTGCCCCAAAATATGCATTAGGCCACATGGTTGGAAACCCAACTGCATTATGCAAGGGAAATGCCAAGCAGTGGGTCACAGGACAGACATATGACTAATAGTCCACAGAAAAGCAAATGCAGGCCAAAGGACTCCACAAAGAAGAAGTGATAAATCCACTTTATTTATACAGCAGTAAAAGGTTAGCACTTTCATCCTGGAAACAAACTAGGAACTTCATCAGACAAATAAAAAATGTTCCAACAGCTTTTTACATCTTGTAACCTAAAGTGCATGTGTAGTGACATCATAAACCACACCTCTAAACTCAACTAAACCACACCCCTGGTTCATGACATATATACAACCTTGCTTTAGAGAAAAAAAAGAATACCTAAATGAATGACTTGAGTATAAAGTATAAAATATAAAATGACATATCAAACAGTTTAAAATTTTAAACAAATGTGAATACTAAGTAGACACTGTTAATATGCATATCTAATACTCATAAATAAATAAAAGACAAAAAGCATGTTTTTTCTTTTAAAAACCTAGTACAAAATACTTGTAAAATACTTATAAAATCAAGTATTTACATAAAAGTAAGTTGTATGTATATAAATGTATATAAAAATCAGGTGTCATCTATTCAAGGCTTTTAATTTTAAAACACTTGAAATAGAAACTGCCTTTTTCAACCCAGGCCAAACCTTGGCATTTAAGCGCAACTGCCATATCAATTCTTCTCTTTCCAGTAGCAGTGGCTATGCATCTCCCCTGTTATTCACTACTACACTGTCCAACACTATAAATCTAAAATTGTGTCCACTGTTTTCTTTAACATGTTTTGCCAAGGAGTTAAACTCACATTCATCTTTGATATTCCTCATGTGTTCCCCAATGTGGTGTTTCAACTTATGTTCACTTTTTCCTATATAGAAACATGTGCATTGGGAACACTTAGCACAGTAAACCACTTTTTCTGAGTTGCAACTTAATTTACCAAAAATTTTGTAGCTCATCCCATTAATGTTGATTTTGTTCGCTGACAAAATATATGGGCAAAACTTGCACCTAACACACTTAAACATGTATCCTGTTTTTTGCGGGTGTTTAGATTTTCAAAAAAGCATTTCAAATTCTTACCCTTTTTATAAACACAGACTGAGTATTCACCTACATATTTCATGATATTCCTGTCTTGTACTCAATAAACTCCAGTTCTTAAGTGTTTTAATAAAGTGGCTGTCAGCAGAGAATGTTGTGATTAAGTGGTTTACTGGGCTAAGTGTTCCCAATGCACGTGTTTCTATATAGGAAAAACTGAACGTAAGTTGAAACACTGCATTGGGGAGCACGAGGAACATGTGAGTTTAACTCCTTGGCAAAACATGTTAAAGAAAACAGTGGACACAATTTTATATTCATAGTGTTGGACAGTGTAGTAGTGAATAATGAGGGGGGGGGGTGCATGGCCACTGCTACTGGAAAGAGAAGAATTGATATGGCAGTTGCGCTTAAATGTCAAGGTTTGGCCTGGGTTGAACAAGGATGTTTTTATTTCAAGTGTTTTAAAATTAAAAGCCTTGAATAGATGACACCTGATTTTTATATACATTTATATACATACAACTTACTTTTATGTAAATACTTGATTTTATAAGTATTTTACAAGTATTTTGTACTAGGTTTTTAAAAGAAAAACACATGATTTTAGTCTTTTATTTATTTATGTGTATTAGATATGCATATTAACAGTGTCTACTTAGTATTCACATTTGATTACAATTTTAAAATGTTTGATATGTTATTTATATTTTATACTTTATACTCAAGTCATTCATTTAGGTATTTTTTTCTCTTAAGCAAGGTTGTATATATGTCATGAACCAGGGGTGTGGTTTAGTTGAGTTTAGAGGTGTGGTTTGTGATGTCACTGCACATGTACTTTAGGTTACAAGATGTAAAAAGCTGTTAGAACATTTTTTATTTGTCTGATGAAGTTCGTTTGTTTCAGGGATGAAAGCGCTAACCTTTTACTGCTGTATAAACAAAGTGGATTTATCGCTTCTTCTTTGTGGAGTCCTTTGTTCTGCATTTGCTTTTCTGTGGACTATTGGTTTGTTGCTGCTTTTTTGGTTTTTGACAGATGCATGACTGTCAATGCCAAAGTCCCCTACCCCCAACACATCAGTGTTGCCATACAACTGTAGTATCAGTATGTTTGCAAGGATATATCAGCACACCACACAATTCAAAGGCTGTCACACAGAACCTGGGTACATGTTGCATTTTCCACAAAACACAGGGGTCACAGTGTATGTCTTTATGCTGATGGTAATGTGAGGAATTAACTGGGCTAAGGACATTAGCATGGTTGATGGTATTGAAGGTTCAAAGCTGGCCACACCTAAAGCTTTTGCATGTGAGTTACTCATATGGTAGGAGTCTCACAGACTTTCATAACACTGTAATCTGTTACTGCAAGGAAGCTGGACAAAGCCAGAAATACTGGGGGGACAGAGGTCCAAACCTACTGACATTATACATGCTCTGAGTAACCTAGAAGGTGGCTAGTATAACAGCAGGTTGAAACAGAGCAGATTAGCAGTATGTAAAGGTCATCACTTAACGTTTAGTGCCAACTTCATCCCACTATCACCCCCCTAAAGGGCCCATCTCAATACCAAAATACTGCCAAATTCTGATAATCATGGCTACACAGGTAGAAACCGCACTCTCCAAAGCTAAGAATACAGCATCCATGGGCCCAGATGACATCCCAGGCTGTGTACTACATGAACTACAAAATGAACTGGCACCTCACCTAAGTGTGATGTTTAATCATAGCCTCACCTCAGGCTTCGTGCCCACTGAGTGGAGCACAGCTACAGTTATTCAGCTCCACAAGGGAGGATCCACATTGGATTCCAGGAACTACTGTCCCATCAGTCTGACAAGCCTGATTTGCAAGGGCATGGAACGCATTATCATGGAACTTATAAACAAAGACATTGGCAACCTTCAAACACTAGACTCCACCCAGTTTGCATTTGTGAAGGGCCGATCTTGTCTCCTGAATCTGATTGACTTCTTTAAATCAGTCTCCAGAGCTGTGGACAAGGGTAAGGCAGTCCACACAGCCTATCTGGACCTCACCAAGGCCTTTGACACCATCCCCCACTCTGGAATCATAGATAAACTTACTAAGCTGGGCATAAATCCCTATGTCACTCGATGGGTTGCTAACTGGCTTACTGACAGAACTCAGACAGTAAAAGTAGCCGACTCCAAATCCAGCTCCAGAAAAGTGACAAGTGGAGTATCTCAGGGTTCAGTCCTGGGACCACTCTTGTTTGGCATCTACTTCTCTGAAGTACAGGCCAACACTAAGGGACTTTGGCTAACAAAGTTTGCAGATGGCTGCAAACTGTGAGGCATTATTGAATCCCCAAATGATGTGGATATTCTACAAAAGGGCCTTACAGAAACAGATGCCTGGTGCCAGAGCCATGGGCTCAATCTTAATCACCAGAAATGCATAGTTATCCCCTTTGGAAAACAACATGTACCCCTGAATTACCACATAGATGGCAGGACACTAAACATTGAAAGTGTGATGAGAGACTTAGGGACACAGGTGGACAGTGGTCTCACTTTCAATAACCACATTGCCACAACAGTCAGGAAATCCTTCTATGTGGCACACCTCATCACTAAGGGCTTTTCATCCAGAAAAAAGGAGGTCATTGTCCCACTGTACTCATCCATCATTAGACCCATTATAGAGTATAATGCCCCATTTAGTATGTACCTCACAAGACATCTGCAACAGCTTGAAAGGCCAGAGAAATACCTCAGTAAAAGAATCACAGGCCTAAAGCAGATGCCATATACTGACCATCTAAAAAAACTCCGGCTATACTCTGTGGCATATTGTCTACTCAGAGGTGATCACTGCTTAACATATAAGGCCATGTCAAACCCTGAGCTGTTGGACATGCTCCACTTAAAGAAATCCCAATCCCTCAGAGCCACACGCTCCAGGAATCTAAACTTTGTCATCACAATGAACAAAACATGCTGGAGGGATAGGTTCCTGACCCAGAAACTCCCCATACTCTGGAATAGACTGCCCATACATATCAAGCAGATCGCCTCTTTGGCCCTCTTCAAAAGGAATCTTGATGATTGGATGGGAGATAGGAAATTCACCCCGGGGATCATGTCAGTAGCCCTGCCAGACAGCGGCTTGGAGAAGTAAATATTGTGGGAAGAAATATCCAGGGAATTGTTATGGCTAGGCTTGCATAGGCCCTAGGGCTGATAGCCTAGTACCAACCTATGAACCTATGATCCTATTAACTGTGTCAGTACTAACAACAATTTGGTGGACTGTATTTTATAGTATATTACCAGAAAAACACAACTGTATGAGGAACAGAGCAGACATATGGGACAGAAAGCTAGACATTCTGCAAAATCATGTACAGTGAGAGGTATGAAGACTGTCACCATGTGTGCGGTGCTACATCATTTGCCCCAGTCACATCATATCTCTCAACCTCTTAAAGCAGGGAATCTGGACAAAGCTATACACAATAGTGGGAAAAAGGCCCAAATATAAGAAGAAGGATTAACTATTGGCCAGACAAATGTGGAAAGTTGACAGAATAACAGGTCTTGCATTAGTATGAATATCCTGATGTGTATGGAGTCAGTAGCTCAGATGTCTCCCATCATTTCCTAATGTCAATCTATAATGTTTTCCCTGTTGTGCCAGAAAGTCACAATGCTATGTAAAACGTACCAAAATATGACGCAAAGCTCTACACTTTCTATTACAATTTGTACAGTTGATAGGTATGAGTCACATATTATGTTCAGCAAACAGCCGGGGAATGCCTTGGACAAAATATCAGGGAGGTGCTGGACTGTGGAAACAGGTCCAGTAGCCATTTGGCTGCAGCACACAAATTTCTAGACTGGAGTACAGGTAGGTCTGACCTGGAGTCACAGTCACCTTGCAAGTGCTGGTAGTGAAACTGGGCATGCTCTACACTTAGCTAACTTGAGCCCATGTCTGTTGCCTCATCTGCCCAAAGAATGGCTATGTGGAAACATGTCTGTGCATACAGACAGCTATGTATATGTATCTGCCTCTCCCTATCTCCCTCACACATGATTACCCTAACTATCAATATGTGGCATATATATATATATATATATATATATATATATATATATATATATACATACATGTATATATATATATATATATATATATATATATATATATATATGTATATATATATATACATATATATACATATATATATATATATATATGTGTGTGGGTCTACTTTGTTTCGTTGAATCTCATTTCACTGAATTTCATTTCACCCCAACCACTTTGCTGAAAACTCAAATTACTGAAAACTTATTTCACTGAATCTCATTTCACTGAACTGCAGTTAGTATATATGGCACTGTGTAGAGTACTGTAAGGCAAGTAAAAGATATATGCCCTTTTTCTCACTGTAGTGTGATCCTGAAGTTGGTATATATAATTCGGGGGTGTGGGGGGGGTCATTGGGGGGTGTGGGTGGTGTAGTCCCCCTACTTAGAGTACATATTGTCTTCTGGAGAGAGTTAGTCATTGGTGCTGCAACTATGCATCTCTATTGTTTAAAATGTATTGTTTTGACGTTTTTAGTAAAATACAATATAACAAAAACAAGGTGGAGGTCTCTCTCTCTCTCTCTATGTATATATATATATATATATATATATATATATATATATATATATATATATATATATATATATATAAAGAATATTTGAATATCTCAATGAAATCAAGAAAAGGAAGACAACTAACACACTGTACATACATATTTCTACCTTTCCTAGTCACTCTTTTAAATTTGTGGTGATTGACTTCTTGGAACCAGACCCAAAGGGCTTTTACACTAACAAACATCTTCTCACGGAAGAGCTCATATGGATTCTTGTGTGTGATGCCCTTACACCCCCCCCTTGTTTGAATGAATGTTGTTCTATTACATCTATATTAAAACTGAAAAGTCTTGAGGGCTGATTATGTCACATTACTCATACATTTGTTGTTGTAACGCTGATTTTTTACCATTTTTGTGCTCAACATTATTTATATTTTTAATTGTTATTATTATACTTATGTTCATTTTTCATGCAATTTAACATGATATTCACAACAATTCTTGTTAAAGTTTTATAATTAATGCATTTACTAAACTAAGGTTGAGTCATGAATGTTTGATCACGTTTATCACATGATGTATTAGGATTATTTAAGATTGGGAATCACCATGTTAAACAGTTCTGAAGACGTCTTTGTTAAAGACAAAAGTGCTTGACTGTATTTGGTTTGATTTTGCTGTCAATAGATTGGATTTGTGGTTTGGACTTTGGTTTGTGTGGTTTCTGGGACTCTACCTTCACTACTTGTACATCACAAAGGCTGTCTGATGGTAACAGACCAAGGCCGCAAAATGACATAATCCACTCACCAACAAAACCCTGTGCCTGTGGAATGTCTCCCTGTACAGTGGTGAGCAGGTGGTGTAATGTGCAATGGTTTCAACCCAGGACTTGGACAGGCCATATTTTCACTGGCTAATTGTCCACCTACAAAACTCCAACCAGCTAGACATGGCAATTCTGGTAAGTGTACACACATAACAGGGGGATTAACAGTTAGCCCACTCCTTGGACACTAGATACAATAACAGCACCAAACAGATTCACTCTGCAGGCCACACATGCTGTGCAATACAAGGTAACATTGCATAGTCCACAAGTACTGTGGCTACATCCACATATACAACAGATATAACCTGTGGTGCATGCAATAAGTGCTGTGAGCTACAGTGTGTAATGGTAAGTAGGGGTACTAATCCCACATCAGCCACCGTGTGTGTGTGTGTGTGTGTGTGTGTGTGTGTGTGTGTGTGTGCGCACGCGTGTGTGTGCGTGCGAGTGCGTGTGTGAGCATGTGTGTGTATGTGTGTGTGTGTGTGTGTGTGTGTGTGTGTGTGTGTGTGTGTGTGTGTGTGTGTAGATATTTCCCCTACAGCAGTACAGACATGCCCATCTGGTCTATGTCTGTGCAATGGTTATTAATTTTATGACCCTGTGACTAGTGTTTTCCTCAACAATAGCCTCACTTGGGTTCTGAGCTCACATAAGCCAACTGTGTGTGTGTGTGTGTGTGTGTGTGTGTGTGTGTGTGTGTGTGTGTGTGTGTGTGTGTGTGTACAAAAATGATCCCTTGTAGCAGTACACACACACATGGCCATATGGGCTATTTATGTGCAATGGTCATGCATTTTACTGCCCTGTGACTAGCTGCTGGCCTGAAATAGCCCTCATCTACATAGGCATAACTGCTGTCTGCCACCACCTAGATTTGTATTTATGGAAAACCCAGGTGAAACGTTGCAAGGGTAACAGACCTTGTCACAGAGTATGCATGCATTATTATGCTGACTTCCTCCATTGTCCATGGCCCACTGTTCTACACATATGCACCTATGTAACCACGCACATATACAGACGTACTTGCCAATGTCATATTTTTGCTGTGCTGCCATGCCATCCTGTGCCACTATATTGCTGACAAGTCTCCATAGCTTATCCACTCAGACTCCTGGAACAAAAACATACACAGGTCTGTGAGACACCTGTCATTCTATAACACTACTGCCAGTCTAACATTATGCATCAAAAATACACAAAGCTTGATGTGTAGTCATAACACATGGCAGCATACAGCAGCTGCCATGGCCCATAACACCTGCCATGGCATAACAATACTGCACTACACAAGTACATATAAAGTAATATAGTCACCCTGTGCATCAGACACATATTTGCATATCCCTGCATCGATGCCATGGATGGCAGGGATGTGGCACATATATCATCACATGCACAAGATGTGGTGTGGGAGTGTTGAAGGCCTAGACTGTGCCAAACAGTTGACATCATGTGTGTGAGTCAGGAATGGATGCTTGTTAGATGGGCCATGGAGAGGAGCCATGTGTGTCTGTCGGTGACCTGCATGTGACAGTAATTTTGAGTGTGTATATGTGTGTGTGTGTGTGTGTGTGTGTGTGTGTGTGTGTGTGTGTGTGTGTGTGTGTGTGTGTGTGTGTGTGTAGATATTACCCCTACAGCAGAACAGACATGCCCATCTGGTCTATGTCTGTGCAATGGTTATTAATTTTATGACCCTGTGACTAGTGTTTTCCTCAACAATAGCCTCCCTTGGGTTCTGAGCTCACATAAGCCAACTGTGTGTGTGTGTGTGTGTGTGTGTGTGTGTGTGTGTGTGTGTGTACACAATCAAGCACAGTGCTAGCCTACACATGTGCATGTTGGACAGCTGTGGACTGTACATGGCAGAGTGGACAGTTCACCATCTCTGGCCATGAACATGGGAACTAGCTCTGTCAGGAGTGGCACTGGTACCACCTTGCCCAGGGTCAGATATTGTGCTAATAGCTGATGGGGAATACTGTCTGCTGAGCCCGTGTCCTTCAAGGGGTCACCCAGGATCACATCCTTATGCCCTGCTACATCATGGTGTGGACAGCACACTTCCTTCTGTAGTGCTGGAGGTACTGCCATTAAGGGACCGAGAGTGTGGATGGCCACATGGAGCCTCAGCAGATGGTGTTGCTGACCTATATCCACGTGTCTGATGCCCTGCTCCAACCAGATGTTCCAGCACAGACAACATGTGGTGAAAGACTGACACTGTCTCAGTCCACTGTCTGTCCACTACATGAATGAAATCCATGGCATCACCAATGTGCTGGAGGCAGTCACAGATGTCAGACTGAACTGTATACATAATCCTGAGCATCCATCTAGTGTTTCTTTTGGAATGTGCCTATGCCTCTAAGACAGACCAAAACATGTGGCGAGTGACCCAAGGTGTAAGACCTGTGACAGATGGTGGATGGGAAACAGTTCTCCTTTGAGCACCCTTGTCAATCTGCCTGTGTGGGAACTCACCAGTTCTCTGGCTATGGCAAGTGTCTACACTCACTGATACCATAGTTGCCACACTGTCCTGTTTAATGTTGCCACCCTCTGACTGTCCGATATCTGTGGCCACAGGGGACAGGTTATGTGTGGGTATACTGACTGTGTGCCGAGATAATGAGGGAGGAAGTGGTATGTCAATCCCTGGGACAGATGCAGACCCCAACAACCCCACCTGTGCCTCACTGTGGCAACCATCTTCATCATCAGAGTACAATGAGACACTGACATCAGGTTGTGAGTGGGACAACCCCCATGTTCACCTGTGATGAAGAAGACAAAATCAGTACATTATTATCTGCACTATTATGTATGGTAATCCACACATACAAGTGAGGAGCCACAGCTGCATTACATATCCCACATCTTATTTCTAATGCACAACACACAAACACACATCATATACAGACATGACAGGCTCTTTATAGCATGCACTGCAGCTACCTCCGGTTAATGTTACCAGTACAATACACCTGTGAGGTAAGCAATATGACAGTATATTTAATAGACCTACACCTAAAACCCAGTGCACATTTCTTGAGCATAATATGCCAGTTGTAGTATCACTGCCTCAGGTATGTACCATCTCCCTAGTGTGTGAGAACAGGCATCTTGCAGTGATTGCTTCCTGTATAACAGACTGCATAGACCTTCTTAACAATAAGTGCAAATGTGTTAATGTTCCTGCAAATACACAGCTGTTATTACCCAATCGATGCAGTTCAGTTAACTCCTCTGAAATGGCACATACAACTATTCTACTCTGGCTGAGCATAACAGTTGTGCCTAGGGCAACATGGCAGCCCTTAACATTCTTAGGGTATATATGATATGTAAAACAGAACCACACTTACCAGGTACAGGACCTCAGACTCTAGGCACACCTGACATATGTATGAAATGTGAGGGAGAGGTATTGCCAGCAATACCAAATGTTGCACTGTTACAAGATAATATGCGAATATATCAACATGCACAGTAGCTAATGTGTTACTGCCTGCATTGCTGACAGTCTCAGTATGTGTACACAACTGTGTGTTAAAACCAAATGCCCCCCCCATGCAGATATACCTGACATCCGTGTAATGGTATACAGAGCCTACCACAATGACTGATACAGTATTACACTGATGAACACAGTAAGCTTACCTGGATGGTCCTCTGATGTGGACACTGTGGCACCCACCTCAAGGATGTATGGGGTGATAGATGCCTGGGAGCTGGTGTTTGATCCCAGTTTGGCCAGGAATTCCTCTGTGGCTGAGAGCGGTTGTTCTGTTGTAGGCCCTCCACCGGTGACAGCACGGTCCCCGGCCACAGCAGCTCCCTTTTGCCATACAATATTGACCGTATCTGTGGCCCTGTGTTGGACCTGCTTGTAGATCCTGTCCTGTTGGCCAGTTTGGTTCACTGCATGATGAGGTCACCCCACAGTTCTGCATGTTGGTCATGATGTTGGCGACTCCTGGACAGCAGAATATGATGATGTAGTCTGAGGCTATCCAGGATAACATTATTTTCTGTGGCTGTAAATGATGGATACCTCCTGCTATACATCATTCCTGAAAGACAACAAGACAGGAACACATCACAGGGCCAGATACATGGACATCCACTATATACAGACCCTGCACAGCCAAATGAGCTGCACTGTCTATCAATGCACTACATATATTGCCCTCAGCAAGATAGCAGCAATACTGGTTATATGCCTGTGTACCATGACAGATTCTGCTGTATGTCTCTGCACCCATCACTACATTCTACTGTGGTGTGCCCCTATGGGCAAAGTCTCACTACTATATCATACGACTGCTATCAGACAAATAGCTGTGCGCTATTACAACAACTACATGTGGACACTTCAGCAACACCAGTGTGCCAAAATGACAGACAGCAATGCAAACCTGCTGTAGTATATCTTCCCTGTAGGCATCATACCTCTCCACTGCACAGATGTTTCCAGAATGTGAACATGTGCCTCATAGATGTGGTCCTTTTCGTACAGACATATGGATATCTGACACATGGTTGGCCAGTCATTGATGGTTGCTGTCAGAATATAAATAATTTATCTGTCACAGGCCATACCCTTCAGAAAACACTTATGCTACAAATAATATTAGTCTATTCATAGTCTTACTTTGTATGGCCAATATGTATACTCTGTCGCTGAGTTTGGGCTTGTGTCTCCCCGCTAAATATGGCTACGACCTGACGTCTTCTGTAAGGGGTTGACAGGTATGTTAGCCATAGCTCTCAAGCAATGAGGTATGAATGTCAACAATACAATGACCTTGCCAGAGTACAAAAGGGACAGTCAGGGATACCTTTACAATGTCAGAACTATTTCTGTGTGACATTGACAGACTGAGAGGAGGTGAATTTCAGTACATTGTTTGATATTACAGCTGTGCACATCCTTACTTACTGTCAATATGTCTAACTTATAATCCACTAGCTTTCCTACAACAGCTGCACATTGTAGGAGAGAGTAACAGGGGCAGAGTTGTGATTTGATTCAAAGCAGGGACAGTTGAGAGGCATGCCTGTAGCTGTTGGATAGCAGAGCATCACTGACATGTCAATACCATAGATGTACTACAGGCCTGCTGTTGTAATTCCTATTCCCATATCTCCATCCTGCTATCTGCATTCCATTATATGGGGATATGTATTACATACCTGGTAGAGTGACGTGATCCTATTTTGAACAGAACCTCTGCAAACAGTTTGCAAAACCATTGTCTTTCTGAGTAAAGCAAAATGCAGACATGTTCCCCATAAGCAGTTGATTGCATTGTGTAGGTAATGCCCATTAACAGGTAATTGCCTGTACACCAATCAGTGGTTCAGACTTGCTAATTGCATCCAAAACAGCTGGGTTGCACTTTCATTAGCCAATGACATGGCACCACAGTGCAATATGTAAGGGCTTCATGTAGGCCTAGGCCCCCTTTCTAGTCTTTGAGATGGGCATTAGTGAGGTGTGGAGACTACAGCATCACAGAGGGTAGATAAAAATACTGTCCACTGTTGAGATTTATGAGGTATGTCTGCAGTTTTGCATGATATGTTTGGTCATTGTTCCATGACATTGTGAATATCTGGTAGTTCAGTGGTAAACATTGTGGGTTGTGATCAGTAAGGGTAGAGAGACATGTAAGTGTCAGACATCATACCCATCAGAATACACATGCTGATGCAGTAACGGCTATTATATCACCTCACTATCTTTGTAGGGGTAAACTATGAAACATGTCCCTGTCGCTGGACCTTGCCCACCCCTTAATGTATGGTTTTGTGTGGATCTCTTGTTCTAGGGGGTTGTTAGGTATGGTAGGTTTGTAGCAGCTAGCTTAACATACAGCTGCATATGCTCCAGGTTGCAGTTGCTACTGCAGCCTAGGACACATGGGGGGAGTGTAAACACTTAGGTGGACAGCAAGCTGTACATGTAACTGAGGCAGCAGTGTTAGCTCTGTCATTACAGCAGAGCCAGGGTAAGTGTACCCTTTACAGTCCACTCAAGGCATGTGATTAAAGGTATATATGTTATGTAACAGTGCCAATCACAGAGTAGTAGGCAACATATAGTTTGGCTATATGAATATGTGCAGTGTATCCCTACCTACAGGTGTTTGACTTCCAAACATGAGTAGCAGTTAATTCAGTAGCAGCAACCCATGTGGTTTAAAATTCCATGCCTCAGTCATTACTTGCTGTGTTCACAACAATGTAGTTGAAGTGCAACACACTGGATTTGCATTTCACTGCCAAGTCTTGAACCCAGGATCCTATGCACTACAGTCAGAGTAACATACCACTATTCCAAATCAGCAGTTTCAAATAATCACCCTTACCACATTTCAAACCCAGGACCCTGTTAACTACAGCACAGTGCATTAGCCCACTAGACCATTTACCTCCAGATTTGAACCCAGGACTGTGGGTGGCAAAATGTACTGCATGCAAGGCATTTAACAGACTGAGCTACCGAGTAAGTGCTATAGCTGGTGTATTTGCAAGACATATGTGCGTACATACAATCTATGACACATTGTCTGCATCCATCATTATGTGCAGGACTTTCAAAGGCAGTTTTTCTGCAGTAGGGTCCCAGTTGTATACATGTACTTTGCCATTGCTGCCTTAGCAGGTGTTTTTAAAGATGTTGCTGATAAAAGGGTACATTTATCTGCTATCACAGGGCTCAAGTACATCCATTATTATTTATTTGGCTGTATACTGATGTACTTTTTGCATCAGAGTCCCAGGGACACTCCCATTTTTCCCATTAGACATATTTGCAGTCTTTCAGTGGCAATCAGTATATTTTGCTGTAAACACCTGCTTTAATTAAGAGCTGAGTGACTTAATGGGCTAATGCATTATGTTGTAGTTGACAGGGGCCTGGTTTCAAGATGTGGCAAGGCTTATTATTTTGTAGATGTGCCTAACACTGCGAGAAACACATAAGAAGATTGTTAAGGCACATTAAAGCACATTTAAGTAGGTTTGCACAACACACTGCTTAGCTCCATGCAAACCTGAGCTAAAAATTTAAAAACAAAAGAAAAAGGAGGTGATAGGAAAGTGATGAAATGGGGCAAAAATGGGAAAAACATACTGAGTGGCATGCAGTGATGTGCAGGAAGGATGTAGGAAAGGCCCATAGCTTTCCATTTCTAGTACAGCAACAGCTGTGCAATTTTAAAGATTATGTACATGAATCTGGACCCTCAATCCCCAGAGGGACGGTTGAGGACAACATAAATGTGCTGTCAAGCCAATTGGACCTACTTAGTTGTATCCAGTGGATGCATGTGTGAAATGGAGAGCTATGTATGGGGTGATATTGTTTGTGGGGCAGGTGCCATTTTCTTTTTATAAGGAGAGAGTGGAATTTTGGGGAAGAGATGTAGGCACATGTGGGGAGTTTAGTTGGGTAGGAGAGGTTGTATTTGCAGACAGACAAGACAGACAAGGCAGCATACAGGGGTGGTGTGTGACACATGAGGGGAGTAAGCACCTTGGATGGGGAGGGTGCTGTGGAATCAGAGATGCATGTGCCTCCAGATGCCAGTAGCATAATTGACATCCCCACTCATGGGCAGTCAACACTGCTGCTTCACTGCCCCAAAAGTGGCTGTGCTGGAGGCTGGTTACAGGGCCAACAGGCCCCAGCAGGTTGTTGAGTCTGCCCTCAATCCATCACAGGCACAATCATGTGCACCATGGCCAGTAGTTGATCTTGGATGACTACCTCCCCTCTGCCACCGCTCCTGGGGGAGATGGGCCCCATCCCTTGAGGTGGTTCCACCCAAGGGTGGTGCAGGGCCAGCAGAGAGGGCACCAATGGCCTGAGTCCCTGATGCTCTGGTACTCAGTGCCATGGCTGGCTGAGGTAGGGTGGGCGGATCAGCAGGAACTGGCCTACACTGTCATGCTATGGTGATAGAGGTATAGCAATGTGTACAGGTTAGTTATGAACAAAACATTTTGTTAGTTATAACAGCATGCCAGAGCATTGGAAATAACCCATTAACATATTAATGCATGTTATATAGAGCACAACAATAAATAGCATAACAGTCAGTATATTAACAGCATACTAGTAACAGTTACGGCATAAGGCCAACAACATAGGTAATTTAACAATATATGTTAATATGCAACCATTGTAATACATAACAATAATAAACACATGCCCCAAAATAAAGTTTAGAGAACTTCTTCTTCTTTCAGCTTATCCTGGTTAGGCATCACCACAGCGGATCATCTGTCCGCTCATGATTAGCAGTGGCGTTCTATAGTGTTGAGCTGCCACCCTAGTGCCCAACCTTCCACAGAAGGCACACACATGCATGCACTCATGCCTAGGGACAATTTAGAGTGTCCAATCCACCTACAGCATGGCTTTGGTATGTGGGAAGAAATTACAGCATCCAGAGGAAACCCATGTGACCACAGGGAGTGCATGCAGACTCTGCATAGAAGGCACCCCAGCCGAGGATCAAATTGGAGAAGGGGTGGGGAGAGAGAAATACAGTCCATTAATACTGGTATAGGCTATATTGTTTACAACAGTACTGCTATATACTCTACAGGTCTGTCCTTCCTTTATGTATAACAGTGCCCTATAGCTGTTGTAGCATGTACATACTTATCAAGCTATCTGCATGTGACAGTATGGGCCAAGTAGTAACACCTGCAGGTACACAACTGCAGAGAACACTTACACATCAAGTGGGCCTATATAACTACCAATGTGTACTGTGGACTGATGTAGTGTTACTGTGCTATTGATATGATCATGTCGATGATATATCTGTGACAGAGGGATTACACAACAGTAATTGCATTCCATGACAGCGTAATTCTTGAGAGACATGAATGTGTACAGTACAGAGAGTAAATAACTATCATGCCTTGCTTGGCAGACATGGGGATAGAACTTCAGCAAACTTTTGCAGAAACTCCAGGCATACAGACATAGCAATATTACACATTTTATTTTCTTTTATATTATTATTATTGTTTTTTTTTGCCTTTATTTTATGAAGTCTGGTCACTTTCTTGGTCAATGTTGTTAACAGTCTGTTACATCTGAATACACAAATTATTTACTCATAATAGGAGTTACTTCCCCAATTTACCTGTATTTCCTGTGGAGAGAACATCTGTCATCAATACATAACTGATTTAGTAATATTTATTACTATGTGGCACTGGATTTGAACCCTGGTCTGTGTGTGGCAAAATGTACTTCCTACAGTGCATTTTAGAAATTGAGCTATGAAGCCACTGCTGATTACTGATCGAATGATATTTACCTAGAGCTCACCTGGAAACAAACTATGACTTGGTATTAGTACTACAGTTTTATACTAGACTGCAGTGACAGGTGGGCACACATGCATGACATCCATGCATGACAGAAATACTAGGTGAACTATACATTACTACATAGAATGCAGGTGTACACAATCACAATTTACTTTTAGTGGGTGGAAAGATCTGTAAAGTCTACAAACCATATCAGATTATTGGGTTGGCTACCTCACCCATATACAGTTGCATATAGTATATTTGCAGTGTACAGCTATTACACTGTCATACTTGCATGCAGCACCCTACCTCAAAGCCTGAATGCATATAGCTGAAAAGCAATGGTTAACAGAAGACAATCCTAATATACGCAATATATATTGGGTGTTACTGCTATTGCTTCAGATGTTATTGCAGAACAGGTGTCAATGCATTTCTTGTAATACAGCTCTGAATCTGTAGTTATTGTATAACACTCTTTATTCGCTAACCTTGAGGCAAGTAGTGGTATTCTTTTATGCTTTTATTTCAGAAAAGTTGACATAATCAATTTCATGCAAAACAGCCCTAAATACACACATACTGAACAACATAGCTTTATTAGGGGTACCTTCATACAGTTACTTGTATAGTTTTGAGTCTTTATTGCACAGCAGTGGATATAATGCAGGTGTTGCAATACAGCTGGAATTCCACAATTATTTCAGTACAAACTTTATTTAATTTACTTTACCAGGGTTAATGCTTTAGTCTTCCCTGTTTATTGAACTATAGTTGGCAGTAGTCACTTATTGCAGTACAGGTCTACATCCACATTCATTGCAATGTGCAAATCTTTACTGTATACACCTATTGGAAGTTAATGCTTTACTCTTTCTTGCCTGTTTGACTATAGATTGCTAATTAATCAGTACTTACCACACTCACAGTGCAACCTAGCCAAGCAACCAGCATGCACCTCTAGGTTGCAAGCTCTCTCCTCCGCAGCTGTAGAGTGAGAAGCACAGCATTATGCATACATGTTTATCAAGCATTCAGATTAGGTATTGGTAAAACAATGGTAACAGTATTTACAAACTTGTGGGGCATTCCCAACCTGAGCTTTCTAGATCCAGGCATCCAGAAGACCCCCCCTTCCAATGCTACAGGTCATCATAGTGATGATGGACCTGGTCACCTGTGCAGGGGATACCTGTAGCACTGGTGAGATTGCATGTCAGCTAGTCCTAGGCCTTGGCCTTGCTCTATGAGCCCTTTACTTTACGTAAAGTCTGAGGAAGTCGAAAGGTAAAAGCCCTTACTGTCTGTGTTATTTTGTAAATAAGGACTAGTTTTGGATGAGCTGAATAGCGACCTGGCATTCTTTCAACTAAAGTGGATTATTAAAGCACCTACAGTTGATTTTTGGAGTTGTTGGATCTGTGTGGCTATGCCCTTAGGAAACAGCGCTATATGATGAATGACTGTTCTATATATTTTTTATTAACGCTGTTTCCGTACTCCGTTTTCGTGCTGTGCTGCATTTTGCTGTTTTATAAATGAACAATAATATTTACACTATGTGTATAGATTCTTTCAATATTCGGAAGAAAAGGTGTTACAATTCGGTAAGAGTTGTTGTGAGTAGAAATCTAAATTAGAGAAGGGAAAGAAGAAAAATAAAAAACTTTCGTGAGTCATGGATATGAATTAATATAGGCCCTCTTATTCGCAGTTAAGTCTGGTTATTTGTGATGAGTTAAGCAAGAATAATATTAAAGACTTGTTCCCATAATTTCCTAGGCTTATTGTTTTTATTCCCTTTGTCGATTAAAATTTTATGGGCTAATAGATGTTTAGTCGCCATTATTCTAAAATTCTCCCAAGAAATGTTAATTAAGTTAAGCCAATTGTTTGCTATATAAAGTTTCATTGAAAGAAAAATGTTGATCAGTGTAACTGCTTGTGTTTTAGAAATATTGTTTAGTAAGATATGTAAAAGAGTAAATTCCGTGGAGAGAGTAGATGTCTGACAGCCCATTTTTTGCAGTTGAAGTTTAAGGGAGTTCCAAAGTTTAAATACACACTTATAGCTCCAGAATAGATGTAGTATATCAACTGTTTGGTCTTTACAGTGTGGACAGAATGGTTAAGGTTAAATTTATGTAAAATAGCGGGTGTGAAATATGCATTATTATAAATCATAAGTTGGGTAGATGCTAGTTTTTAAGGGGTATAGATTTAATTGTTAGGTTAATTGCTTGGTTCAGTTGTTGGTTATCAAAGGAAGAGCTAATCTTTCTCCAGTAGTCAGAGACAAGTATATCTTTATGGAATTTGATGTCTTTTATTAATGTATATGTATTAGTGGTATATTTCTTAGTTGAGAGGATGGTTTTCCAGAGTAAATTACAGGTTATTACATCATTGTTAGTTATGTTGTAGTTTTGGAGATAACTTGTACATAGTTCTTTAATTTGCCTTAACATTACTAGATAAGATATGGGGAGTTTCAATTGGTTCCTCATTTCTTGTATTGAACACTTTAGATATGGGTATATGTCTTGGATGGTTGTATTAATTAATCGAGGAAAGGAGTTCAGGTTTAGGGTCTGATTGTTTAGTTTAAGGTTGGGATTTTTGTGCAAAGGTTGTAATATCATCATAGTTTGTGCAATATTTAAATATTTAAAGAGTTTTTGTGTTAGTGATATAGAGTGTTTAAGGGGTTCTGTTATATTGTATGATTTTATTAAATTTGTATTTATGAATGGTAAGGCTTTGGGGTTGATATCCAGGCTTTTGAAGTGTCTTTGGTATATTGTCAGCCACAGCAGGGGCCAATCTTTATTCTTTCAGCTATTCACAATACCCTGTTAGAATTTATAATTAGGTAATATATCTCAAAATTGGGAAGGTCTAAGCCACCTTTATTTTTTAGGGTCATGAGTTTTTAATATGAAATTCTGTTTTTGTTTTTGTTTTTTTTTTGGTTCCCATATGAATTTTGCAAGCAAAGTATGAATTTGTCTAAAAAAATTATTGGGTATGGTTAGCTGAGTAGTCATGAATATATAAAGTAATCTGGTAACACATTAATTTTGATTACAGAAACTTTGGCCAGAAATGGTAATTTTAGATCCATCTATTAAGGTCTAAAATAATATTCTGCCAATTTTGCATTATATTATTTGAGTAGAAATCTTTATTGTTTGTGGGAAAAGTAATGCCTAAATAGTTGATTACTTCTTTTGTTTTCAATTTTCCTACCAGAGGTAAAAGGGAGAATGGTTTAGGGGTTTTTAAAGGAAATATGCTAGCTTTTTTAAGATTTAGTTTGTAGTTTGATATCTTTGAGAAGTGTTCCATAGCCGATAATATTTTATTTATATCTGAGACTGGCGTGGTACAGTAAATGTTCAAATCATCTGCAAAGGCTGATAGGACGAGTTTGGTGTTATATATTATTGGGAGGTTAAAGTAAATATTGTGTTTAATACTTAGGAAGAGTGGTTCTAGGTATAAATTAAAAAGTATAGGAGATAGAGGGCATCCTTGACTGGTTCCATTTTTAATTGATATTCTCTTTGACCAAGTTTTCTTAATATAGAGAGATGTATAGGGGTTATTATATAATATTTGTAGAATTTGGATAAACTTTTGGGGTACATTAAAATAAGGTAATGTTTGGAGTAGAAATTCTATATTTACTCTATCAAAGGCTTTATGAGCATCGATAACTAATGCATATATGTTTGAATTAATATAATTAGCATAAGAGATTAGTGTATTGAGAGTTAGTGTATTATCACTCGTTTGTCTGAATGTTGTAAAACCAGATTGTTCAGGTGAGATAATTTTATCTAGCAGGTTTTTCAGTCTGTTTGTCAGTATAGATGTTAATATTTTGGTGTCAGTGTTTAACAGTGAGTTAGGTCTATAGCTGTCTGGGTTTTTTGGGTCAGCTTGTTCTTTAAGTATAAAAATAGTTTTAGATGCATTAAAGTGCAGATCATTAGTTTTATTGTTTATTATATAATTCAGTATATGGAATAGAATTTGAGCTAAAATAGGGGAGAAGGTTTTGTAAAATTCAACATTGAGAACGTCTGGGCGTGGGGCTTTGTGTGATTTCATTTGTTGAATTGCTTTAGTTATTTCACTAATAGAGATAGGTTCACTTAATTTTTCCTATTGTTTTAGGTCTAGTTTTGGAAAATTGAGTTTTTGGAGAAAACATGCTCTATCTTCTTTTGAGGATATTGATAATTGTTCTCCATAGATCTGCGAATAAATTAGTTCAAAGGTTTTAGTAATATCTTCAATTTTGGTGTAATGATTGTTTTCATAGAGTATTTCAGATATTTGGGTGTTTAGTTTGGGTTATAATTCTGGCCATTGCTCGAGACGGCATTTGTACTTCATTAGCATAGTTGGCTAACATTCTGGTTTCATAGAAAGATAATTTGTTGTTATGTAAGAGGTATAATTATTTTTGAAGTTTCATTATTTCTGTTTCTGTTTGAGATTTATAGTTAGCTTTTGAATCTTGGTTTCTAAATCCTGTTCTTCTTTAAGCTGAATTTTTTTTATAGTAGGCTGTTTTTTTAATAAATATTCCTCTAATTTGAGCTTTGGTTGCTGCCCATTCAATATCCAGAGGTAATTGAGATTTAAGAATGTTAGACAGGGTTGATTTGAGTAGGGATTGGATATCATTTATTATCTCCTTTTTGGTTAGAAGGTTGGGGTTCAGAGACCAATTGTAGCCTTTTTTCATTGTACTATTCTTTGTAATTCCATTAAGGTTTAAAGTAATTTTGGAGTGATCGGAGAGGTATCTAGTGTGGATAGTTGTTTTTGGGTCTATTTTATTGAATGAGTCCGAGATTAGAAAAAATCTATTCTCGACCACATTTTGTGGCATTGCGAGTAAAATGTAAACCTGTTAGCTTTATTAAGACTATCTCCATAATTAAAAGGGTCATATAATTTATAATCCTGGATAAGTTCTCTTAGGACTAAATGAGCTTGTTTGTTAGGTATTATAGTTGTACTTGATTTATCTTGGTCGGGATTTGGATATGTGTTCCAGTCGCCAACCAGGACCATATAATAATTTTGGAATTTATTTAAGATAGGGTATAACGAGCTGAAGAAAATGTGTTGATTTTTACAAGAGGCATAGACATTAAGGATAAGAAGAGGTTTAGAAAGATTTGGGGTTAGAATAGTTACATAACACCACCTCCCCTCCTTGTCCACTTTAGTTTCTAATATTTTGTCTTGCAACTGCTTCTTGATTATTATAGCTACCCCTGCACTGTTAGTTTTGCCTTCAAAAGTATAATGTCCCTTATCCATTTTTTTCTTCTAATTTCTGACCATTATTCAAGAGTCAGATGTGTTTCCTGAACTAACATGAAGCTTGCTTTTGCTTTTAGGATGAGGTGTAAAAAAAGTGTTCTTTTTTTTCTTATTCTGGAGCCCTTTAATATTCCATGAGTCAAACTCCCACATTTATGTGTTTGAGATGTTGGTGAAGTAAGTCTTGTGTGATTGTTTGTGATAATAATTTTTGTTTATGAATTGATAAAATAAGATTATGAAAGCATCCTATTATTCCCTTCCCAGCCCTGTGTCTAACCACTACTCCTATGGACCAGGAATAAAGCAGGGAGTAAGTAGTTATTAGTTTTAGAGATCCAGGGGCGGCTCATGGCATTGGGCTGCCAGACTGCAGCCCCCTCAGCTAGACAGCTGAGTAGTTTATTTAGTTTTTTTATGTAAAAAAAAAAAAAAAAATCTGTTTTTGTACTGTTAAATACTTAAATTTCGAGTCCGCGACTCGAAATTACGCACATGCGCATTGCGCACTTCAAACGCAACAGCGTTTTTTTTTTTCTAAATTCTTGCTGGGTTGCTGCAATGTTTTCATTGCAGCCCGGAGAATCAAAGAAGGCATCATTCTGATGCCCAGAACTTCCCAGAAATCTATGCGGTTGACTCACAAACCGCATAGATATGGAAGGGGCTCGGACTGCGACGTCCGCAGGCATGTCATGATGTGCTTGCTGGGCAAATGCTGCTGATTGGTTGTCGCTCTCTTCCCAGGCTTTATGTGCTGGGAAAAGAGCGAGAATCAGTCAGTCGGTTTTCAGCGTTGGATGGACCATTCTGATTTTTTTTTCCCTTGTGTTAACTTGTGTTTATTATAAAACTTAAAACATTTTTTTTTGGCTCATGACAGTTACAAGAAAATTATTTTATTAAATTAGACTTAGACGACTATTCAGTCAGTCTGTGGTGGATTTATTGCTGCTAGTGCTTGAATCAGTGGAATCAGGAATCAACGACAACAGGTGAGTTAATTTTATGGATCACAGCTAAGGTTGTCTAAGTTGTATCAGACAGTTTTGCTACATCTATGCATCAGAGTGCAGGTTAGTTTAATTACAGAAACCTGGATGAAGGTAGCTTATTTTATGCTACTCTAGCACAAAGTTGAGTCTTATGAGGCAAACTACTTCATTATTTATACTTACGAGAGAATCTAAACTGGATCCAATATTTAGTCTGTCAGCAAGGGAGAGGCTGTAGTTAATGTTCAGCATTTTGAAGGAGTAAAGTAACAGTATGCCTCATGCTATGACGGACAACCATTTAACTTTTTTAATTGGACAACAGTGGTATTCATATTGGCTGGACAGGGTACTAAATGTATACATTTTATTTATTGTTGTTTGTATGGTGTTAATGTTGTAGTTGGAGTAAATTTTTTTTTGGAAGTAGTAAAAGAATGTTAATTACAAAGTCTCATCTTCTGCCTATTACAAAAGGAGAACAAATACAGGAGCAAGCTTTAAGCTGAGCTAAGATGTTACTGCTGTATTTTGAGATGTTATAGCTTTGCTTCCTATACTTTGTGTTATTTTACTTCATAGTGATGTTTTGTGATGAGATTTTGCTCTTATAGTAGGTTACATCTGAGTTATGATTTTTGATGGTGTTTTATGTGGTATTAATTTTTTTATTTTTTTTGTGTTATTTTCCTTAGAAGTCAGTTGGTGGAAAAAAGGTCTGACTGACATCATCATCATCAATTTATAGATATCCTATTTGTGACATATTAATCCACAGATATTTTTAAGTGTTTATCCAGTGTAATCAATGCATGTTTTTTTCACAACTCATATATGGAATCCAAGTTGATGATATATAAAAATGCATTACATCCTGGAGACGTAAAAACTAAAGCAGTACTTGAAAGCATCTTCTTCTACTGCCCTATTAAATGTTAGAACAATTGTAAATGATAAGTTATACTGTCTTACTACAATTTAGAACAATAGTACATTGATTAAACATGATCCTCTCAGTTCTTTTTTTATTTTCTAGGTTGCCCCCCTTTGCAAATTATTTATTTTCATTTATACTTCTTTCTCTTATTTAAATATATATTTTGCTTAGTCTCTTCATTGACACAAATGAGTTTGGAACTCTGACCAGGTCCCATTTCACTTAACCATCTTAATAAAACTTTTTTTTTTTTTTTGCTGTTATGTTTCTCCCCTTTCAGCACCTAGCTGCTGCTCGGATTTTTTGATTCCTTGGGCTGTTTAATGTGACAGGAAATTTAGAATTTAGTCTTACTTGTTATATTTTTCATAATGTCTAATTTCTTTGCTATAGAATACACCCTCTAAGCTACAGCTCCCTTCTTTTGGGTTCTGTCAGTTACCTCCCTGTTTAGCAGTATTTCCAGGTTGAAATGACACTTTTTCTTCCTGCTTTGCAACCCCTACAGGATGCAACATTTTAATGTATAGGTCCACTTTTGTCCACTATTTTTGCACTCTGCTCTTTTAGAGGTATATTCTGACATGTCTCTTCAACTTGTCTAAGTTCTTTCACTACTTGTAGCCTTAGCCAGATCTTTGCACACTTAGGGCTTTCAAAGACTATGTATTGGTTTTGTTGGATTCATCCACTGCAGTGAACGTGTCTGGTGTGTGTGTGTGTTTATACAGGGACAATGTTAGTGAGTAGGTTTGGTGTCTAGATGTGTATGTCTTCTTATTGTGAGTGTACACATATTTGTGTCTGCTTGTGGTGGATGAATGGTGTCAATGGTGAGAATTGAATTCATTAAATGATAGCCATTTAAGTTTCAGTCTTCCTCTCTTTCACAAAGCAGCCGATTTTGTGTAGTGGTATGTTGCACTGACTGTTTTGCACAGGGACCGTGGCAGTAAAATGTATGGTGGTAACACAGCATTTTATTCTAGCAACTTTCCAAGATTATACAAGCAATGTTTAATGTGGCCCTGGTTTTTGGCCTTTTGATCCCCCCCCCCAATAAATTTGGCTTTTTCCAGATTTCTTGTGCTGCAAAGTTGAGATGCAGTTGAGTGTTGAGTAGATTTTACAAGGAGCTGAAAACTGCAGGGAAAGAGAAGTTTAGTGCTGCTTACGCTAAGTCAATTTACATTGTTAATAGCACAACAGGTTGTGTTCTTGCTTTTGATGCAGAAGGTTGTTGGTTCTACTCCCACAAGAGGTGAATGCTACTGTACTGAAAAGGTTAAGATACTATGAGTCTGTTTATCAGTTTGCCATCCATTTCCTATTGCAATATTACTAGCTTATCATTTTTAATGTAATATAGGCAATTTATTCCTCAGAGGCATCAGACGCTTTATTTTTCGATGAAACCATGAATTATAAAGGTGTTTGCTAGCAGCAATCACTTCATTAGCTACAGATTTATTTAATGTGGAATTATTTAATGACTTTTTTTACTTCAGAGATTGTTCATATTTACTGATAATGGTGGACTGTAGAATTGTGCATATTTACTGATAATGGTGGACTGTAGAATTGTGCATATTTACTGATAACGGTGGACTGTAGAAGTTTGAGTAGACTTATGATGGAAATGTTCTGAATTGGGCAGTTTTGTCATTATTGGTGCATGCGTTTTGTTTCATTGTTTACTGGAAAATGTTCAAAGCAATAGAAAGGTGTATCAAAGAGCACATGTATGTTTCATATGCAAGGGGCCTATGATTTGAAAAAAGCCCAGAATTAATCTTTATCTGCCAATGGCAAAATGTATTTTCTTTGAATGTGGGTTTCAATGCTGTCTCAATTAATGTGAGTTTCAAGGGCAGAGAAGTTTTAATGCTAAGTTTGTTTAGCATATGTCTTAGTATTTGTGCTGTAAAATGCAAAATAAAACTTTCAAATGAAGTCCAAATCATCATAGAAGTAAATCAGTATGCACATCAGTGTTTATGGTAAATGGAGTGAAATAGCCAAGTAATTGATCATTGGAATGGCTGCAGGTGGAGGCTCCCTTCAACCATGATTTTGTGAGGGGGAAGGGTGGCAAACTTAAAGACAGCCCCAGCTGAACTATACCTCCCAACTGTCCAGATTTTCAAAGAATGAAGATTTTTGCTTCTTATTTTTGATTTGTTCCTCATAAAATTTGTGTTTTTTCTGGCAAATCATTTAGGAATTAAGTCACTAAATAATGACACACTGAGTTTCAGACTTCATAACATTCGGAAAAATGCGTGCTAAAGTAAGACCTGTTGTTCTATCAACTGTCTCACTTTATATGAGCAATTTTTAGTACTGTTTATATGTTCCCCCAATATATTTGGCCTTGTTCAGATTTATTACATTAATAGGCTGAGAGGTACATGCAAATAAATTGCTTTATCGAATTAGGCATAGCCAAACCTCTCAACTGTCCCTGATTAAGGCTCAAAATGTTGCTCTTCCCCCTAATAATCCCTCTGCAAAATAGCAATTTTGGAAGTAAACGTGGAGGATTTACAATTAAGAAATAACTGTAATAATCAGAGTTATAGATTACTTTTATTTCAGAAATGCATGTAGATTCTTTTATTTTGTCAGCTGCTCAAGTTAGCAGTACTAATATTAAAGTGTCCCTTCTTTGACAGGTTCCCAGCTGTATTGTGTGGCTATCTTATATTTTTACATCACATTTTTGGTCCATTTTTGATAAAATTGTTTTTGTGGCAAATTAGTGAAATCATTAAAGACTGAAGTTAGAAAATAATGACAGACATTTGAGTTTCAGATTTCATACCATTCAGAAAAGTCATACTAATGCAAGACCTATTCTATTACCTTTCTAAGTTTATAAGAGCAATATTTAAAAATTGTCCTTATTTTTGGGCCTTTGTCCCACATCTATGTATGGCTTTGTCCAGATTTCTTGCTCTGAGATTGAGAGGTATGACAAATGTGTCAGGGCCATCACAGTCAGCCAGAGACATTTGAAATTGTGACATATTTGTTGCACCCCACTCCCCCATGTAGTGACTCTGGATGTGTCAAAGCAAGGAAGGAGTAGTTATGCAGCGTAAATGTGCAGAGTATCCCCCCCATCCAAGGTAGACACAAGTACTAGAGTGGCTTTTCATCTGTCCTTGATTTTTGCAGAATGGTCTGGTTTCTGCCATATTTTATGTACTGTTGATTTATGCTTATTACTCAAAGTGCCTGTTGCTCTGTGTTTAAGTAGCAATACTTTAATGACCATCCGGTAAGCTTGGCTGAGATCGTAAGATGCAAGTAAGCTTTAATAAGCATACTGTTAAAGAATTGCCAACATTGAAAGCCTTTCTGTTGTTGCCATGTAGAGAATACTTAACTAGATAATGTATAAGCCTTGGGTATTGAAATGCATATGACAGTATTTATAATAAAGGACATGATTACATTATTTTAAGAAGCTCATTACACTTGGAGACTTCCAGTCATTTCTGCAGGCTTTACTTGTAAACTAAACAGAATGCCAATTGTGTGGTCCATAACCTGTACAGTAATCCTTTTAAGCAATGTATCTTGAGCTTATTTCTTGTTTGCTTTTCATTTTTTACTTTGATCATGTTTTCCCCATGAAACAAGTAGATAGTTGTCAGGCAGCAGGTCTTTTTTGGGTAAGAAACATTGTCACAAGTGGGGGCATCAGAGATTTCTACTTTCAGCATATTACTTGGTACTTTAATAAAGCTGAATATAAATTATAATTAGAACTGCAGTGCAAGAAGTGGTTTGAGTTGAGTGCTGCTTGTTTTTCTTATACTTGATTTTGACTGGCATTCCATTAATGTATTTTAAAAGTAATTTATTTTTTCATGCCTCACAACCTTTTTGTTACCATCTAGATATTATGTAAGCTGTCATGCAGCCAATGCATTGAAATATTTTTTATTCTTCTACATTTCATTTTGTCTTGATTGGACTCTCATAATGACAGTTTGGCACCCAGGGCAGTGTATTTAGTTAGTGTTTGTGATTTTGAGCATAGCTCCTCCCCTTTCTAGTTGGTCACACCCCTTCCCATTGACCACACCCATTCAGCTGTCTCCTGCAGCCCCCCTTTGATTTGAAGTCACCAGCCGCCACTGTAGAGATCTATAATTCAATAAAGTATTTACATATTGAGTTTTAATATTTAGGTAATAAATGGTAACTAGTGTCCATGCAAATATTTTCTCTACATTGACAAAGCTTAACAAGCTAATTCCCTTAAAAAAAACACCACTAATCTATCCCTAACCTCCTCAATGGATTTTGTATAAACCTGATAGAACAACTAGAGTGTATAATCTAGAAGATGGGCAATAATTAAGAGCTATAAATTTGAAAATTATTAGTAGAACCATTATACTGGGTAGAGGTCCATCTAGGTTATTCAGATTGTTATATCATCTTCATTGTCCCCTATATATTATCTAGTTAAATCATTTCCAGGTAGCATAGCAAGTTGTTTTTATTCCTTAAACAAGTTCAAGTCTTTTGAAAAGAGGCTTTTAAATTTGTAGTAGATTCCAAAGATTTTTATAGGAATGTATATATGAATGTTAGTATGACATAGTGTTATATTAGAAGTTATTGGTAAAACTGTTAATCTTTTCCTTTAACATTTCTCACTATCGTTGAGCTAATAATAAGTTCCAATATTATTTTAAGTGTTCACCTATGCTTCCTGTTCCACTCTACCCACTTTCCATCCACATCCTTTCTTCCCCTTTTATGCAATGTGTAGGGCTGCACGCTTACATTGATCTATCTTTTGTCTGTGTTGCTCATCAGTGCTGCCCTGATTGTGGTGCTCAGATTTGTAGTTGTAGACAAATAGCATTACTTTGCATGCATGGGTGTGCACTCTTAGTAAGTGTCATAGTATGCCTTAGCTCTAGCATCTGTTACTTCAACAGTACATGCTTCTTTTTGCAGTAGTACTACTCCACTGTTTTATGTAATCTTTTACACAGCGTAGTATTAAATACTTATCCATGAATCCTAGACAAGTGTTCAACATTGACCTTACTAAAAGTTTAGTTTTCCAAGCTTTTTATACTAATATGAGGTAATTATTATGTTTTATTATAAAGTGTAATGTTATGTTAAGTCTCACAGGTGATTACTAGGCATACAATTCAGGAAATCATTAAGGTGCCTCGTCTAAAAATACAGATCAATGACTAATTTAGGCGCCTTGGTCAGAGTCCCATAATAGATGTATGAAGGCTGAGGAAAACAAAGACTCTTTATAGGGAGTAGCTAGTTAGTAGCTCATAACCTTAATTCTCTGTGCAAATAGATTGTGTTATATCTATTTGAAAATGTACTTTTTCAAAAAAATGTTTACATTTATGACAATTATTTGATAATATCAGTGAAACAGCTGGCTTGCTTTCAACATGAGATAGCTGTTACAATGTATTGAAATTTTATAAGGAGCAACCAACATCTTGTCTTTTATTCTGGAGAAGTTTAAATGCTTTGTATATGAAGGGTGCTTATATTTTCTATTAAAGGGTGTAGTATTCTCTGAAAGCATTTTGTTGTTTTAGCTTGATTTCTCATTATGGTAGTCATGCGCACTCCATGTTTTAATATCTTTTCTAACGTGTCATGGTAAACTGAATATTGTTATAATACTCTAAGGTACACTTGTATAATTTGAGGGTTATACCAACATGAAAAGGAGTTTATAACTTGTGATCTCATGTGAACACATTTGCACAATTTTGTTCATGTTTTTTTTAAATCTTAGCCAATATAACATTCACTGTGTAGGTATAGTCTAGAAATGAAACAATAAAACATTAAGGGATATTTAGTACATATTAACATTGTTAGTAGAGCTGTTTATCAGCTTATGTGACTATTAATAACAAGCAAACTATTTACTGATCATTCTCGGGTAAATAGCACTATGTATGACTGAGAGTAGCTCCATGGGACTGAGTTGACAAAGTAACCCTCTACCTTGAGTTTAGAAAACAAATTAGAGCAACTGTACATTTTTTTCTAGATATTTTTCAATTATAAATATTAGATAATGAATATAACTAAGGTTAGTCTTTACTCTATCCCACTGCAGAGATTATAATACAATGCATTTACGTAACAACAGCTCTGCTATCTTAGTTTAAATAACCATGCTTGGTATTTGAAAGCGTAGGACTGTTGTTTTTTTTTTTTTTACATCTGCTTGCACCTTGTGTTTAGAAGACTTAGAAAGAGAATATTTAAACTTTTAAAGACCTGTATAGAGCTTCTTTACGAGTTTCCTTGCAGAGATATGATCGTTCTTGACCGTTTCTTCCTTTTTATTTCTGTCTGTGACCAGGGGATTTCTTGGAGCTCGCTTTGCGAGTATAGGAGCGTTCCAAGTGTTTAAACAAATGTAGGGGGACCATTTAGGCATGCTGCATGCCTCAGAAGTGTCATGCTTTACCGGTGTATGGAGTAGAGCATGCCAGAGCACTTTGGTTCCTGGCGTGGGAAAATGCAGAGGCGGAAGCAAAGTAGAATTCCATCGGCAATTGTTGAATGATGGTAAAGTACCATAATACCATTGGAAGAGGCCTACAAAGGCCCAGCATGAGTCCGGAAGTTAAAAATCAATCCCAAAGTGCCAAAATGCAAGCAAACATCCATCCAACAGACAGGCATCGCTCCGGTGAGTATATTTAATGTTCCAGTTATGGGATTTTTTTGAAAACAGCAAGAAAGGTTTCTCTGGCATCTTTTTGGTTGGAGATCATGTATTTTAATTCCTTCTAGGTAGAAAGTAAGTATGTTTGGGTATTTCATTTGAAATTTAATTTTCCTTTCAATCAGGAACTTGAAGTAAGGGGAAAGAAGCTGTCTTGCTTGTCTTATTTGGAGGGGCAGATCTTGGGCCAAAGATATTGTGTTATTGTTCCAGTTTATAGTTCCTCCACTTTTTTTTGCAGTCAACAAGATTGTATTAACATCTTGAAAGTTTAACAGTTTAGCATATACAGGTCTGGGTTTATATGTTACTTGGGTTTCTCTCAGTGCTCTATGAGCTCTTTCTATTATTATTTGTTTAGCTAATCCAGGTTCTTTAAGCAGTATGCTGAATATCTGTATGATGGAAAGAATCAGTTCATTGTGAATTATAGATTCTGGGATGCCTCTTATGATGATATTATTTCTTCTGGATCTTGCTTCCAGATCTGTAAGCTTTGCTTGGATGTTTTGAATTTCTTTATCATGGGAATCAGATTTTTTGGTTATTAGTGTTATTTTCTCCTCATTTTCTATGATTTTGGCTTCAGATTTATCCAGCCTGTCCATTATTTGGTTAAAGGTATCTCAAAATGATTGTAGTTGTACAGATAAACCTTTTATTGCTTCTTGGATGGGAAGTAAAGCTGTCTTAATATCCTCCAGGTTTGCTGGTTGATCAGATTTGTTTTTGTTTCCAGTTTTAGAGGCATCTGGTTGTTTTGTTATCTTCTGTCTCTTAGAGTTTAAATCTTTTTCAGGAGATAGTAAATCTGAAAGTTTTGTTTTGGATGTGGTAGTGTCCATATTTTTATCTTCTTTCGACATCCTGCAGTGATGTTATCTCCAGTTTTACGTATAGATTTCAGTATGCCAAGCTGCGAAAGCACACGGTTTGTGTTAACCTCACTGTATCCTTTTCAATCTTAGTTGATTAGTAACTAGGCCAGTCACTTCTTCTTGGTGGTTTTATTTAGGAGTTCTTTAGAGTTGATATTTCAAGATATTTTGTTGAAATTGGTTCTGGTTAGTCTTCTGGGTTAGTTTTATTCCAGATAGAGGAGCTAAGGATTAGCAGTGTTTACAGAACAGCGGCCATCTTTGACTCCCCAGATTTTACCTCTGTTTCTAATATTTACAAATGGTTGGAATATACCAATGTCCCCAACGGCAATGAACATTTACAACTAGCTAACGGCCACCATTTGACACTCATAGAGCAGATTGATTTTTTAGAGAAAAATCTTTCTAAATTTAAATCACTCCAGTTGGACAATATATTTTTGGAAGAGAGTGTAAGAAGGGGGAATGCATGCAAAGGCCTCCATTTTTGGAAATATCCCCAGGGGGTTGGGCCCAACGGTACATTTCATTTTGAACTTTTGGAAGTTTTTGACCAGGCTGGACTTGATCTTACTCATTTAGTCATTAAGGAAAATGAGAGGTGTATGATCAAACTTAAGGATACCATTCACAATCTGGTTAGTTCTATCACCAATGACTTGATTGTTGATAAGTATAAAGAATGCTATAACCAGACTTACTGAAAAATTGACAACCGAATGTTGATTTGAAAAAGCAGAAAAGATAAAAAGTTAATCCGCGATGATATGGTGTACAAGCAGAAAAGGATATATCTTGCACCTCCTGGTAAAACCAAGAAGTGTATTGTCCTGATCATCCACCATAATAGTTCAGATGACCAAGTATTGTACACAGCCCCTGAACAGGTGGCCCCTTTAGGGGAGGTTCCTCCCAGGAGATTGAAGAGGATAGCGGGCAGGCAATCTTTGAACGTGCCCACTCCGAGCAACTGGGTCACTCGGAGTAGGGGGGAATCAGAGAAATCAAAGCCAACAGAAGAAAATATGGAATTGGAGATGGTAACTAGAGAGAACTCCTCAGGCATTTCACCAGGTACTGTGAATATTCCTATTTTTATAGCTTTAATGTTTGCAATTTTACTGAAATAAGCATTGAGCTTGCACACCATGCATTGTTTTTGAAAGGGTTTAATTTTGTTTCAGTACATGACTCTTGGGATTTGCTGGACTAGTTACGGGATATTGATTCTAATTTTTTTTTGTTACTTGTGACATTAAGGGTTTATTCTCCATTATACTCCATGAAGAAGGACTACAGAGGTTTGACAAAGTAGTACACAAGTTTGGGAACTTGTACAAAATTGATGAGATTTTAATCCATGATTTTATAGACATTGTTTTAACTAACAACTTTATCACTTTTAGTGAAGAGTACTACACCCAAATTACTGGTTTGCAATGGGGACCGCATATGCCTCCAGATTTGCTAATGGTGTGTTACTGAGATAGGACCTGCTATTCTCTTTCAGCTTCCATTATTTAAGTTTTGTGTGAGTTATTATTGATATTTGGATAATTTGTTATTCGTTTGGCAGGGTGATCCAAAACAGTTTATTGAATTTCTGGGTCAGTTGGAATTGAGTACTGATTTTTTTAAGATTTACTTACCATACTGGCCTTGATAAAATTAATTACTTGGACATCAACATTTTTTGGTCGCCCATTGGAGGCTTTGAGACCAGAATATATCACAAACCACCTTCTGTAAAACCTTTTGTTTTTACTCTAGCTACCATCATTTTTATCAGATAAAGGGAGTTGTTAAGATCCAGTACATTAGAATGTCAAGGCTTACCTCTGATGACAGAGTTTGTCAGGATGAATTCTATGTGTTACAGGGCATGTTTATAAATCAAAGTTACCCTGTTTCATTGCTTAATACTGTTGAAGCTGAGGTTTGGACAGAAAGCAGGGCAGGTATGGTCCCGTTGTTAGATATGGGTTATTTAAAAGTACAGAGTCCAACAACATTGATGGGAATGGTTTTAATATACAAAGTAACATGGTTTTGCATTATTCGTTAGATGTGAAAAATATTGAAAACATTCTAAAAATTGTTTCTTGTTTGGTGGTGACAAAACCACCGAGTTACTTAGTTTACTGAGACCATCATTTACTTATAAAAAGAAGTGTTACATCAAGGACATTTTAAAAAGACCACTCTCTAATAAACTGGGACTATGAACAGTTACTCGAAAATGTGGAAGGTGCAAACAATGTGGTTACATAGAAAGCAATTACACAGGTTGGCTTTATGATAAGATAAAGAGTAATGTGACTGGTGACAAATATGATTGCTGGTCCAAAAGAGTGGTCTACCTTGCTTTCTGTACTCGGTCCAAAGGTTTTTACATTGGCAAGTCTATCAATGCACTTAACCATAGGGTTTACTAACACCTATATAGTATTCAGCATTTGGATAACAGGAGTGCTCTGGCCTGGCACTCTTTGGTCTGATAGCTTTGACAGGTTTATGTTTTTAATCACTGAGCAAGTTCCAGTTAAAGCATATTCCATCAATTGGAAGAATATTGTGTTACACCAGGAGATGTTTTGGCAGTTAAGATTGGATTGAACTACTCCACCTGGAATCAACAATGTGATTTAAATTGCTAGGGAGTTAAAATATCGTTTAATAAGTTTTAATTTTGCTTTGGTATTTTTATTAATGTTAGACAGTTTTTATATTTGTTATTTTTTGACACCAAGTACCTCTTAAATGATTTTGCGGGGTTTGATCCATAAGTTTTTAGTGACTGGTATATTGAGGAGGTGTGTACTCATGTTCTGGCTATTTTAATTGTGGAATGTATTTGTTTTTATGGTTCTGATGATGTCTGTAAGATTGTAAGATGAAAGAGATAAACCAGATTTATAAGTGGTATTATTAAAATTCTTTAGGTCCTGGTTCGATCACATTCCTTGTTTTTTGTTTTATTTTATTTTTATTTATTTTCTTGCGCAAATGGTGATTGCTCTCTGCCTTAACATTTTTCACTCCAATTTTTACAACTATAATTAGTTTGTTTACGAAACCTGTTCTGTCTAATACAAAAGCATTGTTTTAAAACTGCATGCACATAAATGCAAAAAAAGAACACATGTACCTAAAATAACAGCCCTGTGATTTCATCATACTAAATTAACAGATCAGCTCTAATGACATATTTACAGCATTAATTACAGATTTTCTATTCACTTGTATTCTTCCATCTTCTGAGAGCAATCACACTATTCCGTCTCACATTCTCTCTCTCTCTCTCTCTATATATATATATATATATAATAACTGTTGCAGTGGCACGTGAGACAGGAAAAAACACTGCATAATAAAATAGTTGTTATTTCAGACTTTCTCAGTTTAAATAGGCAGGAAGTCTGAAACAGACAGAGAACAGGTTTCCATAAAAACTGATCAGTGATAGCTGCCTCCAGAGCTGGATCAGGGTCATTGCCATCTGAGGAAATGGATTCCTCACCTCTCTTTGCAGAAGCAGTTATGGAGAGAAGTCTCAAGTAAGCCATCTGTGCAGTCTGGAGGGTGTCCACGAAAGGTGAAGTTTTGAAAGTATCACTGAAGCTTGAAATATATAAGACTGTTTCAGTTATGGAAAAATAACTGTCCTAATTTAAAGACTGAATTTTTTTGACATTCATCCTGTAAATATTGTTTTTATTCCAGCTAACTTTGGGGTGAAAACCAACATATTTAATAAGAATGAAATCTCAAGGAACCAGAACTATGGGAAGACCCTGTTCATATAGATGGAATTTCTTTTTTGTTTTTACTGTGAATTATTGAAAGAATATTTCCTTGACTTGTAAGAAAATATCCTCTGCACACTGGAAACCTGGTTGCAAAAGACTGCTTCTGTGACTATAAAGAAGGAAAATTATTACATATGTGAGAAGTGTGAGCATAAAATTAGGTTTGCCAAAACAGTGAATTGTAAGCTGCTTGCATGTGCTCTCAACCTAAATTGTTCTCTGCACAAGAGAAAGGAAAGCAGACTTTCTTAGGAAAATGCTTTGCAACCTGGACATTTGGCTCCTCTCAAACTGATATAAACTGTTTGAAAAATATGTTAAGTGGTCAGTGTTAAAACCTGTATGTACATACAGGAAGTTATCTGGTTGAAGTGATCCTGATGGCAGTAAAAAGAGTTTCCCTGTGAAGTGTTAAAAACCTTTATGCCCATATGAGGATATGTTCTTGTTAAGAATCTTTGTAACTGTGAAAATAGTTGCTGTGAAGAACAGGTTTTTTGTTCCTCTTGGTAGTGCCATGTGTGTAGTCACCTGTAACTGCTGAGTTCTCTGCAAGATGAAAAAAGTCACTGAAGCATTAATGAACACCAATAGAGCTTCAGTGACCAAGCCTATAACTTTTCAGGAATAAAGTGAAGCCAATGACCAGCTCCTAGTTAGTCTGCAACAAAGATATCCATAATAGTGAGCCAGCAGTCCACTTGGAAATCAAAACAGCATGCAGTCCTCTTTAGAAACTTAGGAAGGAAGATGAGGTGCAGGCATACCTGGTGGTGCTCTAGAGATGTGTAGATAAAGATGAGCCCTAAATTAAGTGAGGCAGAATACTATCCTGTTGTCCAGCTAATGACACACTAAATGCTTATATAGACCACAAGGATGGTAATGCACACAACAAACAGAAAGTAGAACAATAAATTTTACTTTGGGCTGGAACTCTACCTGACACACAATCCTTTTAGTTTCACAACAGGCTAATCAGTGTAGTCAGGCCAGTGAAGTGGAAAATGGATGATTTAATGCAGTCTCAAAACCCATGGACATTTTCAGAGTAAAATTCTAGACTCCTTGGCTTTGGATAATTTTAAAATGGATCTGCCAAGCAACTTAAAATAATGGGCATTATAGAATGACCTCTAGTCTTTTGAGTAGCTAGTTGTCTTTGTTGATCTTATGTTATTAATTGAAACTGGAAACCAAAAGTTAGACTTGCATCCACCAAAGTTTGTTCCTTTGCCTGTGAACAAGAAAACATTTTACTGAGTTGGTTTGTTTTAATGTTCACGAGCAAAGGCTTTTGTACCATTTCTTTTAGCCATAATTATGCTGTTATCATAAAAAGTGGACATTCTAGTTACAGCATACATTTTTTCACATTAGGAACGCCAGAGGAACAATTCACATCAAGTTTAATAAATTAGTGTTTCTTTTTACTGTAAGCCAAGAAGCTGTCCAATTACTTCCTGATTCCATGCAATCTGACCCTGTCTTTCAATGATGTAGTTATGGGGGGGCAAAGAGTTTGCAGTATGTAGGAGTTCTTAATAGTGTGCCTCAGACTTACACCCATAAAGTAGCGAAATGGCACAGATACGCTGTAATAACTTGCCCTACAGTAGAGGAAGTATGGTGTGTTATACATTGAATGGATTAGTACTGGAATGAAAGCTGTTGGAATAATCTGTGCATCTCTGAAGATGAATATGCAATAAAAATATCATGAGTTTAATGATGATAAAGATGTGATGCAGTAACGCTGAAAAACCATTAGCCTGATGAGTCTGATATGCAAAGCTATGGGACGCATCACCATGGACCTAATAAACAAGGATATAGTGACTCTCCAAACTCTGGATCCCACAGAGTTTGGTTTTGTGAAGGGTAGATCATGCCTGCTCAACTTGGTCAACTTCTTTGAGTCAGTCACCAGAGCTGTGGATGAAGGCAAGGTGGTTCATACAGCCTACCTTGATCTGGCCAAGGCCTTTGATACTATTCCCCACTCAGGAATCATAGAAAAACTCACTAAGCTAGGCATCGACCACTATATCACTAGGTGGGTTGCAAACTGGCTCACAGGTAGAATCCACAGTGTGAAAGTAGCTGACTCCAAGTCAGACTGCAGACCAGTCATATGTGCAGTCCCACAGGGTCCGGTCCTGGGTCCTCTCCTGTTTGGTATCTACTTCTCTGAAGTCCAGACCAACACGAAGGGACTCTGGCTGACCAAGTTTGCAGATGATTGCAAGCTGGGAGCTATTTTTAACTACCTGAGTGATGTTGACATCCTACAGAAAAGACTCACTCAGACCAACAACTGGTGTCAGAACCATGGCCTTAAGCTCAATGCCAAAAAATGTGTCATCATCCCCTTTGGGAAAACCCGGTTCCCATGAATTACCACATCAATGGTATTCCATTGAACACAGAAAGCGTTATAAAAGATCTGGGAACACAGGTTAACAGCAACTTTTCTTTTGACCACTACATTGCCACTGTGGTCAGAAAGTCCTTCTATGTGGCACATCTCATTACTAAGGGGTTTGCATCCAGGAAGAAAGAGGTCATTGTCTCCTTCTACTCTTCCCTCATTAGGCCAGTCATTGAGTACAATGCCCCATTTGGCATGTACCTCACTAAACACCTGCAACAACTGTAGAGGCCACAAAAGTACCTCAAAAAGAGGATACTAGGCCTTAAACATTTGCCCTATATGGACAGACTAAAAAAACTCCAACTATTCTCTGTCTCATATCGCCTACTTAGAAGCGATCTCTGCTTGACTTACAAAGCCATGTCTGACCGAGCTCTGTTAGAAAAGCTACATCTAAATAAATCCCAATCCTGCTACACCACACACTCCAGAGACCGCAACCTCATTACCACAATCAACAGAACATGCTGGAGGGACAATTTCATAAGCCAGAGATTGCTCGTACTATGGGCTAGACTTCCCATACATGTCAAGCAGAGCACCTCACTGGCCCTCTTCAAGAGAAATCTTGATGAGTGGATGGGAAATAAAAACCCCAGGGATCACTCCAGTGGCTTTACTCGACAGAGGCACTGGGAACTAAGGTCAGGTGGCACGATGCCAGGGTAATCCTATGGGCCAGGCTTGTAAAGGCTCCAGGGCCATTAACCTATGAACCTATTAACCTATAAGATTATGATGGTGTGATGATGAAAATAAAGGTAATGACAAAAGATTATTAAGATGCACTGAGATATTGAAGATGCTACTGATAATGAAGATGGTGAAGATGCAGTGAAGATAATTAACGAGATGTAATGAAGATGATGAAGAAGAAGAATATGGAATGAGGACCATGGCAAGGATGGTCTCTGAACATGATGAAGATGCATGTACATTGACTATGCATATGATAAAAATGATATAAAGACAAATATATGATGAACAGATGAAGACAGCAGCAATGATAATGATGAACATGTAATGAAGATAAAGAGGTAAAGAAGTTGATGAATATATAATGATGATGATGATGGTGATGACAGGATGAATATGTTAAGATATAGATAATCTGATGATGAAAATGAAGAGGCAGTAAAAATGATGAAGATAATATAATGATCATGACAATGAAAATGATGATGGCAAATGTGATGCCCCACAACTGAACCAGTAATCAAGAAGCCTCAATCCTCACCACTGGCTCCAGTGGGGGAAATACACTGAATGGATGACAAGGTACACACACAGTATTACCAGATGCAGTTTTCTGCATCGTGTAATTTCCCTTAAGAGCACACAGAGACCATAGTCAGTCTGGAACTGTTTTCTCCCTCTTTCTCCAGATCCCCAGTAAGACTCTCCACTGGCACACCTATAGAGTTGCGATTTCTGCTGAATGGCCAAACCAAGACCTCCAGCACCCTTTCTGTCCAGCCAGTGCTTCATGTCCCTGCCCAAGTAGCTGACAAACACACTCTTTGAGGTTTGATTTATACACACACACACACACACACATGAGAAAGGCTGGCACAGTTTTACTAGCTATGCCCCCTTTTTTCCCAAACTATAAGGTAGTTATTACTGCCATCAGCCAACTCCTTATCAGCTACTTTAAGGCCCTTAACAAAGGCGTTCCCAGTCTTACTGTGTAATGTTGCTATTAATACAAACATTAGTTTGACCAAAAGCAAGGCTATTAGAAGTGGCCCACAGTGTCACCAAATAAATATGCAAGTATTCTCAGAAATAAATAGCTCTACAAAGATCAGCCATAATGAAAGGTTTAAATATATTTAATAATAAATAATAAAATAAAAAGAAAATACTCAGGATATAATTACAGTGACATTAGAGTCCAAAAATCACAGGAAACATTGAAAACAACATCACATGACAGTCCCAAATAAACAAAGAAAAAATATCTAAACTAAGTGTTACTATATTCCTGACCACATCCAAGAGAACCATACTAATCCCCAGACTCAGTCAGAGCAAGGTAGATGTGTGATGAATGGATTTTGTCAGGTCCAAGACAGAACACGGAACACAGACTCCCTCCAAGAAACCTCCCAAATTACCATCTCAAACATCACTGCTAGGATAGCCTGCAGAATGACATCATCTCTTGCCATCTGACTCTCATTTCCCAGGTTCAAAACAGCCACCAATGGCACCTGCCAGCATTCACCTGCAAAAACACATAGACAAGGGCCTTTCCCTAGATCCTTGGCAAATGGTGGAAGGCATAAAACAAGAAAAACACCTCCAAGACAACACAGAATACCTCCCAGCACAGACACTGTGTCTCCTTGCTGACATAAAGAAATCCAACTCTAGCCTTTCCTCTAAAGCCAGCCTCCTGTATTTCAGTCTCCAATGCCAAAACACACACCTAAACAGCTACAACAGTGCATGTACACCTGTGCTCTCCTCCAGCAGGGCACGCCATGGCCACACCCCAAGCACCCTCCAAAAATCTCCCTCAACACACATGTCCACACAAACAAGCTCAACACACATATGACACACAGCTCTAACACAGCTGAAACACAAGCATCCCACATGAATCAGGTTAACATTCACAAATGACATACAACCATCCATGAAATTCCAGATAGCTGGGCTGACAGTATCCCACTTCATGACAGCACTGATTAAGATAAAGATAATGGTGTGATGATGCAGTGATAATAAAGTCAGTCATCATCATCATTGCATCATACATTTTATATCCTCATAAACATCAGTAGCTTTATTATATTTATCATCTCTGTTGCATGTTCACCATTGTCATAGTCATGTTAATTGTCTCCTCATCTTCAGCACCATCTTTGAAATCTCATTGCATTATTATTGTCATCATCTTCATCAAAATTATGCATTTTAGAAAAATTTTGCAAAAAACAAGTATAATTATTGCAGAAAATAAAGACAGATATTGCATGTGACCTTTAAATGCTCAAAAAAGACAAATAAAGTACTGCACAGTTGCTAACACGAATACTGTACCTGTAAAACATATTCTTGATAGGCATAAATCTGTACCAAAAGGATGCCTATGGAATGTGAGCTTAAGGAATGCAATAATGATAAATCTTTACCTACAAGGTGAGTTAAATATGTTTTTGTCACTGTGCTGCTACTTATCTTTTTAAATGCAACATCGTGGCCGAAGGAACAAAACGCAAGCATTGTTGGATTTAGGGAGAAAATTTACATTTGCTAGAGCACAATATGTTTTTTTAGCATGAGGAGATAAGACAAACACTTCAACATGGACAGAAATACAAATCCTTTTAGGCAAGGTGTTACCACCAGTACCTATAGTGCTTATGTTAGCACATAAGAGAATAACTGTCCAAGACTTTCCTTAGTTCAAAAAGCTATAGAAGACATAGAGGGATAAAATTCAAGTTGATATTAGGATAGCACAGAAGTGCAGTGGTTGTATTGTCACCTCACAATTCTTCAGTTCAATTCTTGACTGGGGTGCCTTCTATGAGGAGTCTGTATGTCCTCTCTGCATTCTTATGGATTCACTCCGGGTTCTCCTGTTTCCTCTCACATTGCAAAAACATGCATCTGGAGCATCTCCTCCTGGACCTCTGCTGAAAATTGGCTTTGTTCCAAGTTGGACCTTCCCAATAAACAAATGTTAAATAAATAAATAAATAAATAAATAAATATATACTGCCAGCAATAATAGTCCCAGCAAAGAAAGTGTAGGTCTGCAAGACGTAAAAAGAGCTAAGGATTGTCTCCAAGTGGAATGGTTAAGCAATTCTGATACAGACTCTTACCAAAGGGTTCAAGTCATTAAAGTAATTCACAAAGTCAGTGTGGAGACAGGAAGGGTGAATCGTACCAAAATACTCCAGCTGTTAAAATAATAAAAGAGGTCAATGTGGAAACTAAAAGGGAAGCACTCTTAGTTGAGAGTTCATTAAGGAAAGTAGGTTTAAAGACTCAGGAAGAGACAGATGAATATCATACTGAAGAAAAAGCGAAAGGGAACTTTGAACAAAATCTCAAGCTTCTCCCTAATACGCTGATGCAGATAGCCATTAAGAAAGACAAGCAGGACTCTAAATGTAAACAACCAGAAAGATACTGAAGAAGAGAAAGACAAAATACCACTAGCCTACTGGAGGAAATTTACTTTCTTCAGCTGCCTTTTATAGAAGGGAAAACAGATGAAGAAAAGAAAGCTGAGGTCATAAGTGCTGGAGAAAAGGCCAGTGCCATCTTCATATCAAACTCCTGGTGAAATTAATGCTAAATTAGCTGAACATCAGATAAGCCATGTCAATTTCAAAAAGGTCCAGTGGGATCATACTATGATAAGTAGAGCTAGAGAGAATATAACTATGGCAGCACAGGAAAGAAGGAAGCAGAAAAGATTCACTTTATACTCATACCTTGAACAAAGAAATTACCTGCATTAACTCATTACATCCAAGTGACGCCTCCAGGTGCATCTGAAGTTAACTTCTAGTGATGCCTCTAGGCATCAAATATTCATTGTTCATATTTGCATGAATAATTCCAAAATTGTGCTATGTACAAGGTTTTAAAATATTTCAGCTTAAAGCTTACACAATGGCAAACTCAACTGCATTAATATTTTATCTCTGTGTAGTGCAGGCAAATAGATATTAACTGTTGTTTTTATGATATTAATTTATGTAGATATAATTTTCACAATTTTCTAAATAGCTCAACAACCAAGCAACACAGACAGAACTCCTTATCCTCATATGAAAGCTCTCAGCTAGATGGATAAAATGCTGCTGACGGTATGTGTGTAACTTGAATGGTTGCTGAGATAGTGTAAGTTGTTTACAAAATATTACAAATGTATTATGTTTACTGTGACTTATAAAATTTGGTTTAAGATACAGACCCTAAAGAATACCATCACTATAAAATACTTTGCGCTGAAGAGTTTGCCATTTATACTTCTTTCATAACCCCTGTGGTTCCAGAAATATGAACATTTGTTTGAAATGTGAGGACATAATCTGATTCTGTCAAAAAGCTTAGGCATGGCCCATTGGAAGTTACAGTGCAAACTTCCTGAGCTCCATTGAAGTGAATGGTTAACATGGTAAACAAAAATAAATGACGGATACTGAGCCATTTATTAACTAGTAGGTCTTTCAGGGAAATTAAAATATAATTAGCACATATCCACATAGCCCTATTTAGGTATGGACAACAAAAAGACCAGGGTATAGATCTCTTGTCCTAAGTAAAAAGGATAGACTGGTGTAGTTACAATAACTGCCCTGCATGGTTGATAAAGTGATAAGATGAAACCTTGAGACTGGTACCTGCAGATACTGATTTTATTCTCGCTGTGTTACGGTGAAGACCAATATACTCCAGAAGAGAAAAAAATCATGTAAAAATAACTGTGGAAAGACGGTTTAATAAATAGACTTATTCTGCTTTTCTGTTGTTGTTGTTGATGTTGTTGTGTCTTTCGGCTTTTCCTGGTCAGGGGTCGACACAGCGGAACTCCGGTCCACTAATGATTGGTAGTTGAATTTTACGTGCTGAGTTACCAGCCCTACATTTCCCTTATTTATTTCACTAAGCGAAATAATTTAGTTAACTTCACCTCCTTGCATTACCTTAATCACTTGCAGTAATCATAACCCTAATAACCAAATCCGTAACCCTAACTCTGGCCCTATTCTCAGTCCTACACATTAGGATGCTAAACACCCTTTCCTTAACAGCACCACTGAACAAGACACAAACACTTCACCAGTAATCCAGCAAACACACCCATCTATACTCATCAGTAGTCTTTACCCTAATTCTAATCCACAAACACTTCACCAGTAACACAGCAAACACACCCATCTATACTCATCAGTAGTCTTTACCCTAACTCTAATCCACAAACACTTCACCAGTAACCCAGCAAACACACCCATCTATACTCATCAGTAGTCTTTACCCTAATTCTAATCCACAAACACTTCACCAGTAACCCAGCAAACACACCCATCTATACTCATCAGTAGTCTTTACCCTAACTCTAATCCACAAACACTTCACCAGTAACCCAGCAAACACACACATCTATACTCATCAGTAGTCTTTACCCTAACTCTAATCCACAAACACTTCACCAGTAACCCAGCAAACACACCCATCTATACTCATCAGTAGTCTTTACCCTAATTCTAATCCACAAACACTTCACCAGTAACCCAGCAAACACACCCATCTATACTCATCAGTAGTCTTTACCCTAACTCTAGTCCACAAACACTTCACCAGTAACCCAGCAAACACACCCATCTATACTCATCAGTAGTCTTTACCCTAATTCTAATCCACAAACACTTCACCAGTAACCCAGCAAACACACCCATCTATACTCATCAGTAGTCTTTACCCTAACTCTAATCCACAAACACTTCACCAGTAACCCAGCAAACACACCCATCTATACTCATCAGTAGTCTTTACCCTAACTCTAATCCACAAACACTTCACCAGTAACCCAGCAAACACACCCATCTATACTCATCAGTAGTCTTTACCCTAACTCTAATCCACAAACACTTCACCAGTAACCCAGTAAACACACCCATCTATATTCATCAGTAGTCTTTACCCTAACTCTAATCCACAAACACTTCACCAGTAACCCAGCAAACACACCCATCTATACTAATCGGGTGGTCTTTACCTAACTCTAATCCACAAACGCGCCAGTAACCCAGCAAACACACCCATCTATACTCATCGGTAGTCTTTTAACTCTAATCCACAAACACTTCACCAGTAACCCAGCAAACACACCCATCTATACTCATCAGTAGTCTTTACCTAACTCTAATCCACAAACACTTCACCAGTAACCCAGCAAACACACCCATCTATACTCATCAGTAGTCTTTACCCTAATTCTAATCCACAAACACTTCACCAGTAACCCAGCAAACACACCCGTCTATACTCATCAGTAGTCTTTACCCTAACTCTAATCCACAAACACTTCACCAGTAACCCAGCAAACACACCCATCTATACTCATCAGTAGTCTTTACCCTAACTCTAATCCACAAACACTTCACCAGTAACCCAGTAAACACACCCATCTATATTCATCAGTAGTCTTTACCCTAACTCTAATCCACAAACACTTCACCAGTAACCCAGCAAACACACCCATCTATACTAATCGGTAGTCTTTACCCTAACTCTAATCCACAAACACTTCGCCAGTAACCCAGCAAACACACCCATCTATACTCATCGGTAGTCTTTACCCTAACTCTAATCCACAAACACTTCACCAGTAACCCAGCAAACACACCCATCTATACTCATCAGTAGTCTTTACCCTAACTCTAATCCACAAACGCTTCACCAGTAACCCAGCAAACACACCCATCTATACTCATCAGTAGTCTTTACCCTAACTCTAATCCACAAACACTTCACCAGTAACCCAGCAAACACACCCATCTATACTCATCGGTAGTCTTTACCCTAACTCTAATCCACAAACACTTCACCAGTAACCCAGCAAACACACCCATCTATACTCATCTGTAGTCTTTACCCTAACTCTAATCCACAAACACTTCACCAGTAACCCAGCAAACACACCCATCTATACTCATCGGTAGTCTTTACCCTAACTCTAATCCACAAACACTTCACCAGTAACCCAGCAAACACACCCATCTATACTCATCAGTAGTCTTTACCCTAACTCTAATCCACAAACACTTCACCAGTAACCCAGCAAACACACCCATCTATACTCATCGGTAGTCTTTACCCTAACTCTAATCCACAAACACTTCACCAGTAACCCAGCAAACACACCCATCTATACTCATCGGTAGTCTTTACCCTAATTCTAATCCACAAACACTTAAGCAATCACCAACCCCGATACCAAAACGTTCAATATAACAGTTTCAGCATTACTACCAACCCCTGCTTATCTTACATTCAGTATTAAATGCTTGAGCTACTGTTAACATTGGAAAATAATTCATATAACTGAATATTCCAGCTAGTAGTATGAAAAGAAAATAGAACACCAGTGAACGTGTCAATAACAGGACTACTGTATTAAAAGACTGAGTGCTTTCATTTGATTATGACAAACCAGGTATGGATTTATGGTAACCGACTGACGAGCACTAACTTCAAATTCCATTCTTCCATATAAAATAGAACAATAACCAGAATTATTGAAGTAAAGACAGATCGAAGAAAATATATATTTTTTATAGCTCCCCCACACAAACCCACATTCATACTCCTTAATGTAGATTAACTATATCAAATCTAAGATTGAACAATAATGGAAAAAAAGAGAAAATTCCCATATGTCAAGTATTTAGTGATCTTGAATAAATATTGAACTTTCACTACCTCTTTTCAAACCTTTTGAACTGTATTTACATTTTATCCCTTTAATTCAAATGAAATATATTTGAAAAGTATGAACTTCAGCCAGCAACAGATGACCTGTGTGGATGTGAGTGGCATGAAACAGCAAACATTTTTTACTTGCTTTGCATACTTGACAGTTGCTGAGTGTGAGAGATTGTGGTACAGAGGAGACTGGGAATTTGTCCTTTACTGATTATTATGAGATCTTGGTGTTTGTATATATTATTAGCAGAGGGCATGAGGGGACTAGGAGGGCTTTTTCCCTTGCATAAAACAGTGTTGCTTTTTTTTTTTTTGCTGTTTAATTTTCATTGTAGTGCCATTCAGTTTTTTATATCAATATTTTTGTTCACCCAGGTGAGCAATCACTTTTTTATTATGTAGTCATCTCCTTTAAATTCACATAGAAACAATGGTAAGTTTGTATCAGCACTCTTTCTAGACCTCTCAAAGGCATTTGATACAGTTTCACATGATAAACTTCTCTATGTACTCTCTACCTTAAACCTATCACAGTCCACTATTTCTTGGTTCAAAAGCTATCTGTCAGAGTGACAACAGGCAGTTCAACGGCAATCTGATATTTCCCCATTACTCCCAGTAACAGTAGGTGTGCCACAAGGATCTATCCTTGGACCACTACTTTTCTCTGTGTTCACTAATAACCTCCACACCTCTATACCCCAAGCAGCAGTCATACAATAGGCAGATGACTCCACGGTAATATGTAATGCCTCTACCAACCAAGAATTGCACACACTCACAAAAGAATCCTTCCTATCAGTTGAATCCTGGTTATCAGAACACCACCTAATACTTAACCCCCAAAAAACAAAATTACTACTATTTAACCCTTCTAAATATAAACTGTCTTCTTCCCCCTTTAACATAGTATATAAAAATAATACCATTATATCAACTGTTAATCACATTAAACTTCTAGGGATTGAAATTGACTGCAACTTGACATTTAATATCCACATTGCCCACACCATAAAAAAGTCCACAATAAAACTGGAGACCTATATAGGAACAAATCCTTTCTGACAAAAACAACCAGAGAGACAATAGCTAGGACACACTTACTCTCCACACTCACATATGCTTCCCCTATTCTCACCAACCTGAGAAAAACAGACATCATCAAATTAGAAACATGTTACAACAAAATCGCTAGGTTTGCCACTAATGCCCCATATAGGTCATATCATTGCATAGCATTAAAACAATTGCAATGGCTTGTGTAGCCTCAACGTATACTGTATAACCAACTAACCCTATCCCACAAACTTCTACACAATCCAGAAAAAACTCCAGCCCTAAATAACCTACTCAAGTCACACACAGTTAAACGAGTTCTACGCTCCAACAACAAACAACTATTAGAAGTCTGAATGGCCTCTAACTCATCTGGTGAATCTCTGTACTCCTCCTGTCTAGCCAGAGTATGAAACTCCTTGCCTAATAAGCAAAACCTCAATAACTGAGTTTAAAATTTAAATGGTTGGTGCCCCTGCTCAATACCAGGGGAACAAGTGGCATAGGGAACAAATCCCATAGCTAGATCTACAATCTCCTACAGCAGTATTATCCAAAACTGATTGTTATACAACATCCATTTGCAATATTTCCATATTGTTGACTGGCCTCACAATTTTGTCTAATATAAGAACTCTACACATCTATACATCTTGTCATAAATAAATAGTTTCATGCTTGTTCATTGTTCATTATGTAAATATTTTTCATGCATGTTCATTGTTCATTATGTTTAAAAATGTTAACTATTATTTATGTTTTTCTCTGTTATATTTGTACCAATACTGTACTGAAATGTGGAGCTTTTCTCCCCGGGCCTCCACTGAAAAAGACTGCCAGTCCAGACGGACTTTCCCAGTTACCAAATGCAAAATACATAAATAAATGAATAATAAATATGTGTGTGTATGTGTGGGTGTGTGTGCGTGTATATATATATATATATATATATATATATATATATATACATATATATACATACACATATATATAAAAAGCATTATTTTTGCAGGGGGCTAAGCAAGCCTCCCTGTATCCCCCACACCTGAATCTGTGTTCAGATGAAATACTGTCTCAGGATGAATGCCTTCATTTAACTTTTTTAACTTGTCTTGATTCAAGCACTAAAAGTATAATAAAAGACAGTGACCTCACAGTGTCTATCATCTATATGTTTCTTCTGTACATACATACATATATATGTGTATTGTGTGTGTGTGTGTGTGTGTGTGTGTGTGTGTGTGTGTGTGTGTGTGTGTGTGTATATATATATATATATATATATATATATATATATATATATATATATATATCTATATATATATCTATATATATATATATATATTGGGAGAAGGATGGTAAGGATGGAGCTGCCAGGTAAGAGAAAAAGAGGAAGGCCTAAGATAATGTTAATGGATATGGTGACAGAGGACATGCTGATGGTTGGTGAGACACAGCAAGATGCAGAGGACAGGAAGAAATGGAAATAGATCATCTGCTGTGACAACCCCTAATGGGAGCAGCCAAAAGAAAAAGAAGATATAAATATATATATATATATATATATATATATATATATATATATATATATATATATATATATATATATAAATATAATTATGTTGTGTTTCTTAATGACAGCTTGGCCTGATGTTAACATTGATCCAACATTGAGGATGGGCCACAATTTGCTCATTAAACTTTCCAGGCTATTGTCAGTGTGACTTCATATCTGTGGATTCTGGCCTTTGAAATAACATTTGCCAGCATGATAAAAAATACTTTTACAGTGAAATATGCCACATTGGAGTGACTTGTTTCTTTATCAAACTGAGCATTATAATACCATCAAGATATCAGTGGGGCAGTGTACTATGGAAACATAGTAATTTAAAGGAATTAAAAAAACAGAATTTCTGGAATTCATATTTCATGTTAACTTTGAGCATATCTTTCTTGATAGAGATGTGAGATATTTTGCTTAGCATATTACTTTCAGTGCTGCTAAGCGTGTTGATTGCAATCAGTGTCCCGTTGGCAAAGTTTTCTTTCTCTGACAAAGTCATTCCAGAGAAGGAAGGTACACGTCTATGCACAGTACCACCTTAGACAGTATGCTTACCTCACTCACAGTGTAACCAATGTAGTGACAGTCCCTCCCACTGGACAGTCGAGAAGAATAAGAAGGACACCCTTCTGCATCACAGAGTTATCTTGCCAAAAGACATGGTATAATTCTTTTGATTTGATTTACAATCCTTTTCAATATTTGGAATGTTTTTTTCTTTTGAGTTAAAATGCCAGCTGCATCTCAATATTTACTATCATGTGGATACATATGTGGGCAATTCTGTCTGATTTTATCATCTTTTCTCTATCATGGTCAGGAAATCCTTCTATCTGGTCCAGTTTATTTCAAATGCAATATTTTCAAAATCCATAAAATTAATTTTAGAACTGGACTCTTTCATTACCAGGCCCATTATTGATTATAATGACCTCTTTAGCATGCACAAACTATCAATCAAATGGAAATGCACAAAGGATTTTTAAGAAAAAAATTAAAGGTCTTAAATCCTTCAACTATCCTGATAGAGTAGCATGGCACTCATTATATTCAGTTGCCTACCAGCTGCTCCAAGGTGATCTGTATCTCACTTTGTGAGCCATGAGAGATTTAGTTCAATTTCATCTCATTTCTTCATAAAGCCAGTGGCTCTACAAACTCCTGCCCTTGTGGCTTAAATATTCACTAGCAAATAAACAAGACTTACTGGGCAGATAAGTTCCTAACTCAGTGTATTCCCAGTCCATGGACTAAGTTACCTCTTTAAATCAAGAAAAAGTACTATTTTGTCTGCCTTTAAGGCAAGTCATAATGACTAGATGGATAGACAGAATTTTACAAAAAGGTTATTGTGTATGACTTAGCTTGATTTGGAAGTTTAACACTATTATGTGCTTGTATAAAGCGACAGAAACTTTTAAGTGTGTCTTCTTAAGGTGTATATGGCTAGCCATCTTATGGTTCTTTTGATTATTCATAAGGAGGGCCTAATGGTTAAGGTGTTTGCCTTATAAACACAAGGTGCAGGGTTTGAGCCTCACAATGGTTAATTGCTTAGGCTTGCAAGGGCAGTTACTATAGTACTAACCTAAAACCTATCTGCCTAGTATTGCAGCTAGATGTACCTTTCATCAGGTAAAAATGTTACAGCTAATTTTATTATCAGTTATGAGTGGGGACAGAAAAAAAAGACATGCCTAAAGGGTGAATAATGCAAATTTAACAGTGCTGCATTCCAATTTGTTTTGTAGAAGAAACAAGTTAAATGTTGCAAAGGTGTAGATGAATTCTTCCACAGACAACTACAACAAGTGAATTCAGAAGGTGTATTGCACGAGAAAGACAGAAAAAAACATCAAAAAAGGGGTGGGAGAAAAAGAGGCACTTTTCAAAGATAAAAAAATGACTTTTAGTAGTTATTTTATCTACAACACAGTTCCTTCTTAAACTATATTAGACAATAACATAGTATACTCTCAAACATAAGATGGGAAGATAAAAAAAAAACTTTAAAAGCATTAAGCATTTGCAAATGGTTGATAAATTCACCTAAGAGTTCCAAAATGCCTCAACATCCAGAGACTATTAGCACTTCCAGTGATGCAGATATAGTTGTGTATCTTGGGAAGAGAATAGAATGTCTGAAGCCTGTGTTCAGAGCAAGTTATCTTAATGGCCTTAGTCTCGCTACAAAAGTTTAATTTTCAGTAATGAGAAGCAGGAAGCTGAAATTCTTTAATAGTTGATGTACAGATCTTTTATATCAACTTTCTTATAAGTGGAAATGTCATGCAGGTGATCAAGATGCATATGTAAGCATTGTGAACTGCTTCAAATAATGAGCACTACACACATTATCACTGCCAGATTTTATTGTATGATGAAAAGCAGGTGTTTTCCATCACTGTTACAGATTGTTGAATTATGTAACGAACAAAGCTTATTATATCAACCAGTCCCTCCAGAGGGGAGTGAATGCAGCTGAGATTATCAGTAACTCCCTCCCATCCATACAAGACCTCCACATGTCCAGATGTCTCAGCAGGCCAAGGAAAATAACCAGGGATAGCACACATCCTGCTTACAAGCTGTTCTCACATCAGGAAGGTGCTTTTGATGCATACGCTGCAAAAGTACGAGATTCAGAAACAGCTTCTTTCCAATAGCCATCAGGTTACTGAACTCTAGCAACAGTACTCTTTACACTGGACATTAAGGCAGTAATCCAAAAATACTGAAAAGTCTCTATAGTGCAATATGTAACAAGGTCTTACCCGCACCCAGACAGCAAAGTCAGCAGTTATCAAACTGAACTGTCTTACTGTGCAATATAAATGTTGGCCTTAAATCGATCACTTAAGTGCAATTTTTCCAGTGAAAATAAGCTAATAACCTAGTAATGAGTGACAATCTTTTAAACCAGTGCAATAATGCAAGCATTTATTATTCTTGTGTTTGTCATATGCGTCAATCGAATTTAATGTATTATCCTCATGTTAAATGTAGTCTATGTATTGTATCCACATTGAGTCCGAAGAAAAGCAATTTCGCTCAGTTTGCACTTGTGTGAATCAAAGTGACAATAAAGTGTACTTTGACTTTGACAAATAATTTGTGGTGTTTTGCCCCTTTTTTGAGATTGTGCAACCCATGGAGTTAGTATATTTAATTTCTGGGAGTGTGACAATCTCATACAGTCGTTCCTTGATATAGACATCTACTATTACTGTGTGCCACTTTTATTTAATTATATATTTATTTATTGATTGATTGACTGATTGACATTTGTTTACCAGGAAAGTATGGCTGGGTAATAAATACCCATTTTCAGTGGAGGTCCAGGGAGAAAAGCTCCAGATAGCTAAACAATATCAAATAATACACTAATATAAATGTAATTAAAATAATACATACAGTTTGATAGTGGAATATAAAGGATACAACAAAGCAGAAGGAGATACCAGCGATGTAAAATTAAAAAAAAATTACAATTACATATGAAAATCAGTATATACAAAAGAATTAGAAATATAGTCTACTATGTTAGGAAATAAATAAGATACTTCTACCATGAGAGTTGGGAAAGGGGAGGTGTTGAAAGGTACAGATAGATAATATGATGAGAGGTTAGTAAGAATGCAAATTATTTGTTAGTATAGATTATACAGGTGAGGTGCATGGACATAGCTATGAGTTAGTGAGAAACTCGTTGACAGATGACAGAAATACATGGAGGCTAGATATAGTCCTGACTGAATTTGGGATAGAATTCCATAATTTGGATATGCAGTGTGAGTTTAAACTTTGCCCCATTCAATTCTTCTTTATAGATTTCAATCAGGTTTTTGTCTTGAGAGTGCAGAGAGTGATTTGGTAGATAGTGATGAAGTACTGAGGAGATAGAAGAGCTATATGTTATTGTATGGGTTAGAAGAAGTGTATGGGGTAGCTGCTGGAGTTCTAACTAGTTTGGAGCACATAATGCAGGGGCAATGATGAGCTTTATGTGGCAGGTTAGGTACAAATATAGCTTTCTTATTATGGCATTACTGCAGCTGTGATTTAAGAGAAATCTAGATGCTAGTTAAAACAGGTGAGCCATAGAGAAGAGAGGGAAAAAAGATAAGTTTTAGCTAGAGTGATTCTTCTAGAGGTAGCAAGGAATTTTTTTGCTTTATATAGTAGACCTAGCTTTTAATGAGTCATTTTATACAGTTTTGGATATGAAGATCAAACTTTAATTTGTCATCTATGGTGACTCCAAGCAATTTGGTATGGGCAACTACTTCAATAGCTGTATTATTTAAAGAGGTAATATGGAATTTACTTTTAGCATTGGCATGAGTCTTTGAGTAGTTTGGTCTTTTGAAGAATGAGGAAAAAGTTGGTTTTGATGTAGCCACAGTCTGACTGAGTTGAAGGCAGTTTGTGTTATGGATTGTAGTTGTAATGGGCTGTCTGATGAGCAGATGAGAACTGAGTCATCTGCATCCCGAATAAGGCAAGCTTGGTGAGAGGAGGTATATAGGTTATTGATGAATATAGATGAAAATATTAATGCATGGTGGATCAAGGAGAGAGCCTTGAGGAACTCCTGTTTTAACAAGAGAAAATGAGAGAAAGAAGGGAGCCATTTGAAAGACTGATGTACTTCACATAGGTAGTTAGAGAACCATAGAAGAGTTGGTTTAGAAGTGCCCAGAGAGGACATTTGAGTCAGAAGTTTCTCATGTGACACTGTGTCAAAAGTTTTTGAGAGATCTAGAAAAAAATAGAGATAAACTTTCTTTGGTCTCAAGCCTTATTAATGATATCAGAAACCATGTTGTATTGGGTTAGGAGATCATTTTGCAAGAGGTACTGATGGTACTTCTGCAATGAGAAATGGATTCTGTAACAACTAGTAGCATAGAAGGCTTGCCTTATTATGACAGAGAGATGAAATAATGGTGTGTGTGTGTGTGTGTGTGTGTGTGTGTGTGTGTGTGTGTGTGTGTGTGTGTGTGTGTGTGTGTGTGTGTGCATGTGTGTTGAAACAAATTGATCAGCATTATGCACATCAACATGCCACTACTCATGCACCAAGAATTAATCTTTGTGCATGCAAAACTTAAAAAAAAAAAAAAAAAAAAAAAAAAAACATAAAGAAAACATTTTTTTTTGCAGACAGGCTCACATCTCTAGCTAATTATATACTCTAATTCTGGGATCGCACAATCTCTGGGAAAAAGGGTATATCCCCCCTGCTGGAGGATTGTTGATCTTGCATGCCTGTTTAGTCAACCAAATTGTATTGATCAAACAGATGTCCACCAAGGTATCATTCAACAAAGCTACTGAGACCCATATACACATATATATAGATGGAGATATAGATAGATATAGATATTTACATGTAGGCAAGTAGGATAAATTAGATGAGAGAGAATCTGTGTATGCACCTTGGCAGTTGATACCAAGCCATGGTATTCTGAAAGAATATGGATTATAAAACAGTGATATAAACCTGGTTATTTGACAATGGTATTCTGGTGTTGATTTTTATATGGGTGGTAGCTGTAGTGGGTAATGGTGACCATGGAGAAAAGTCAGGCACACTTCAGTGATGGTCAGAATCAAGTTAACATTGACACCTAATATTACAGTTAAAGACAAAGAAAAAGAGCAAGAAATCAGTAAAGAAAAAGTGAAGGTTGGAGAAAAGAAAGTGGGGATATACCATGAAGGTTTAAAACTATGAGCTACTAGTAAGCCTCATTCTGTAATCTTGAGTTTGCTTTCTTTATTGTCTGTTTTCATTCAGCACGATTCTAAGCAAGTCCATTTAATCAGACATTGTACCTGAGTTATGCCTCAAGTAATAGGTACTTTTGACAGATAAGCTTACCCTTTTAAGAAATGTATACACATAACTCCTGTTTATTGGGAGTACGTAGATCTTTAAGCTTACTGTGTGTCTTTACATTTACTTTATGATTCTGTAACCAAGATGTCTTGAACTACAAGCATGCATGGGTATTATCTGTAAGGCACACTGTGTAATTGGAAACAAGTCTGTAAACAAGCAAGTTTGTTATGGTGAAACTATTCTTTAGGAAATAGTCTGAATTGCTAGTTTATAATAAGTGATCACCTATTACTCTCTGCGATTTTCATATTACTTCCTATGTTTTGTAATAGTGTTTTTATTCCAGAACATGATTCAGATCTTACTTAACAGAACAAAAACAACGAGTCTCACAGCTGCATGAATCACAATTCTAATGTGTTGGAGAGACATTTTCCACATACAAATTATTTAAAGACTGAGCCTCTTGAATGAGATATAAATTAGTTAAGGAAGTGAGGCAGTACATATTAATTTAATTTGTGTTAGGCCTGGTACAGGCTTCTTCACATTCACATACCTGGTCATGAAGTAATCTATAATGAATGAATGATTTTCTAATACTGGGCTTGGACTTCTTTAGCCACTGGTTAACTATGGAATAATAAGTGTCCATAAATGCTCTTATAAAAATTCCATCCACTATGTGAGATGGAGATGGACTGCTGACAAGGTATAGGAGTAGGCTGTCACCAGCAACAGAAGTATGTGCTGCCATGTCAACGACCTGGAAGTGAAAATTGTATACTGGTAGTTAGAACATATTTATTTACATTCACGCTATCTAGGGTGAGATATTCCAAAATGAAGATTTTTTTGTTTTACTTTTCAGAGTGACATGGCAAGACATTTTTTTTATTAAGTTTCCAGTAGAAACTAATAAAAATATCAAATAGAATTTCTACAGTGCTGGTTGTTTATCAGTGTGGCAGTCTAGCATCTTATAAGTATGTGTATGTGTGTCCGTAGGCAATTTCTGTAAAAACATTTGTCTCGTGCATAGACAGTATTTACAATCAGCACAGTACCAATATTAAATGTATACTGAATTTTCTTTTGCATGATAGATGTCTACATAATACATGCACCATTCTGCTTTCTGCTCTGTTAAGCTGATGGCAATAGAACCCTGGTGTAACTTACTTTCCATGTTTTCTGGGACCTCTAAACTGAGTTGATGGTTGTGTTGACTACTGCCTATTTCTGAAAGTTTATTGCAGCTATTCACAACTCTCTTCATAAAGAAATATTCACCATATTGCAGCTTTCTTCCCTTACAAGTCACATTACTGGTCATGTATCCCTTATGACATTTATTTTCCTTTCTTTCTTTCTTTTTTTTTTTTTTTTGGGTATGTCCAATTAGCCATAATGGCTTATTTTCAGCCACAACTTTACTACAAATTGATCAAGAAAATGAAAAATGCACACCGTCTCGTATTCTTATTAAGCAATCTATAATATCTGTTCTGAGTTAAAAAAATTAAAAATTAAGTTTTATACCTGATAATATAAAGTGTACTATACACATTCTGCAAAATTATACATTTTAACATAAACAAAAGACCGCGGAAATGATGACCCAGAGTTTACAATATTCTGTAGCCAATTTTCATGAATTACTAAGTATTATTTTTGTACTGATATTTTTAGTTGAGTCTGTTGCTCAGCCAGTCTGAGTACAGTATTTACAGTTGGACTCTTCTTTTTTTTCAGATGAACTTTTAAGATCCATCTGTAGGACACCAAGGCAGGTATTTGTGTGATGTTGACAGGAAGTGAGTTGTCTTACTAATGAAAAGGTCTTTCTTCTTCACAGACTATTGGCATTGTAGTATTTCTAACACAGATTATGTCATTGGCAATTATCCATGATCTAGGTGTAAGCTTTCTTTTCAAACAAAGAGATGCACAGGTTAAGGTTTACTAAAGCAATAATCCACTCCTGCTTGTGGGTTTATCAGGATTTACCCACATTTGGTGCAATTTGATCATGAGGACAAAGCCCGAGTGATTAAAAAAGCCAACCATGGATATATACCCATAATTAGGAGTGGAGTATTATTTCTATGCAATAACATTATTTAAGAAAAGAGTCTTATCATTCTTAAATAATAAAAATAAAGCAGTTGCATAAGTAGACTTCTGTTTTCTTCTGCTTTGTCTTCACTATTCTGATGTATTACACTTGCACAGTACATCAGTGCAGGAGAATTGGTGGAAAAAATGAATGTTCATTGCTGTTTGTTTATTTTTTTTAACTGTTAAAAAAGACATTTGGTAGGGGTTTAATAAATTCTGTGTAGGAATAGTGGAAGGCCTACATGGAAGGTACCATGGCCATGTCTACGGCTCACCCTCGGCATTGTGCCTTGCATATTAATGAAGGAGCACTACTGAGAGAGAGCCACGTAACACAGTTACAGAATCAGTGTTGGGGATGTGTTACAGTGTCTCGATGATTAACACACCCTCTGCACTGTCAAAGTGCTGGACGGCACTGACATATAAAAGTTAAATCATTTTTTTTAATGTGTGCTTGCGTGGGTTGGCACTTAGCAATGGACATGTGCTAGACATCTGAAAATAGAAACTGGAAACTTTTAATTTTCATATCAAAAGTCAAGTTTAAGCATAGCTGAGTGTGTTTGCACAGATGCTGTATGGTGCTCAGCAGTGCTTAAATGTAGCTGAGAGCTATATAGAAATGTATAGCAGTAGTCAACATATCCACATAGCTGAATGGTTAGAGTCATCGCCCTATGCGCAGTAGGTGGATGGTTCAAATACACAGACAAGCCATTCAGCTTTTTATATTTGCTAGCAATATTTTGTAAATTGTTTATTTTTTTAATTGATGCATTTATTAACATTTGTTAACTGGGGTAGTCCAGCTGGGCCAGAAGCCCATTTTTAGTGGACACCCAAGTAGAAAAGCTCCAGTTACTCATAGGTTTACAATACATAAAATTCACACTCTAAGATAAAGAAATTAGCATACAAACAGTGAGGAAATATAGAAGTAAAATACATATACATAATAATAAAATAGTAGTAATGAGCACATAATTTTCTTTTTTTTCCTTTTTTTTAAATCTGGTTTGCCCTCAGCTAACCTCTACTAAGCACCGCTAAGCCAAGCCAAGCAGTGCTTAAACAGGACCTGTTTTAGCACTGCTTAGCAACACGCAGCTCCACTTAGCTGGTCTGGGCACTGCTAAGCAAACCCTGTTTAAGCAGTCTTTAGCTCACCTAACCTGGTTTGTGCACTGCTAAGCATTGCTAAAACATACCAGTTTAAGCACTACTCAGCTGAGCTCATCAGGTTTGTGTGGTTGTAAGCGAAGTGCCACATTTTTAAAAATGGCCCAATTGCAGCAAATAGTGGGAAAACAGCCTTATTTCAATGCAACAGGTGGGAATACAGCCAGAATCTGTTGGGGTTTGATCTTGGCAGAGACTATGGCAGGAGTTGGAGAGGGTGTGCGCTTCGAGTCTATACTGAATAATCAAAAATTGAATTCACCGAACAGTATTTACATCAAAAATACCATTCAGTGAAATGTTAATAGTGAGATCACAGTACAGTGAAGATCAGAAAATTTGCCCTTTCCTCACTGTAGTGTGATCCTGGAATTGGTATATATAATTAGCGGGGAGTGTGGGTGCACCCCAACAAGAGCGAATTTGCTGCATGGTATTTTTGATGTAAATACTGTTCAGTGAATTCAATTTTTGATTATTCAGTATAGACCCACATGCTTCTGGGTGCAGAGGTGGGGCATTTTGAAGTCCAGGGTCATGGTTGGATATCTTGTAAAAGACCATGACAACCGGCTGCTACAGGGCCTGTACCAGGGGTCAGAGTATAAATTGGAGGCCTGGGACCACCTGGCACATGATCTCACCAGTGCTACTGGTATCCACCACACAGTTGAGCAGGTGTGTCACCATTATGATGACCTGAAATGTAGGAAAGGGGATCTCTTGGCCACATGGATCCAAGATGCTTGGGACAACAATGCCGCACACGTTTGTAAGTATAGTAAGCATTATTTTACCAAATTCTTGTATGAATATCTGCTTGACAGGTACGCATAATGGTGTGATTCTCTCCCCACAGCTACATATGAGAGAACTTGCAACCTAGAGGCCCATGCAAGGCACCTGGCCAGTTTGCGCCATCAGTGTGGTGAGTACAGATGTATCTTGCAATCTACAGTCATATAAACAAGAAAGAGTATAGTAGTAACTGCCAGTAGGTATATTCTGTTTTGAGTATAATGCCAGGTACAGTTCAATACAGATAAAAGCATGAAACCTGATAATGTCAGTAAAATAAAGTTTGTACACCGAAAGAAGAAGAAGAAGACTGCATTAATAATGTTAAGGAAATGAAAGTTTCTACTGCATTAGGAATGTTAAGGAAATAAAGGTCAACTGCACTGATAAGTGTTAACGAAATAAAGTTCAACTGCATTAATAATGTTAAGGAAAAACTGTTCAACTGCATTAATAATGTTAAGGAAATAAAATTCAACTGCATTCATAATGTTAAGGAAATAAAATATCTTCTAAATTAATTGTGGAATTAAAGCTGACTTGCAACACCTGCATAATATGAACTGTCCATCAGTACAGACTGTTAGATGTATGACAATCAATGCATGATGTCACCCCTAATAAAGCAGTGTTGTTCAATATTTGTGCATTTGGCTGCTGGTCTTGAACTCGAGTATTGCAAGTTCTATGAATGAAAAACGGGAATGATACCACTAAGTGACTGAAGGTTAGCTGATAGTGTTTTGCTAAACTGTAGCTGTTGAGCTGTACAACAAAATATAATGCATTATGATATTTATTCTGCACTAAGATCTGAACTTATAATAGGAATGTCCAAGGTATAATAGTGTGTATTTCAGGATTGTCTTGTGTTAACCATTCCATTTCAGCTATATGCATTCCTGAGCTCAGTTACACTGCTGAAGACAAGTATGAAACTGTAATAGATGAAGACTGCAGATATACCATCTGCAACTGTATATGGTTCAGAGAGCCAACCCAGCACTCTGATATGGTCTGTACACTTCACACATATTTCCACCCACTAGAGTTCATTGTCTATACCTGGATTCCATGTATTAATGCACAGTTCTCCTACTATCTCTGTCATGCATGAATCTCATGCATGCGTGTTCAAGTGCCACTGCAGTCTTGTATAATACTCTACTTCTATTAGCAGGTCACAGTTTTTTACCAGTTGAGCTCTAGGCACATATCAGTCAATCAAAATGCAGCAGTGGCTCAGTAGTTCAGTTTGATAAGTGCTAGATATGTTGTACATTTTGTCACACACAGACTAGGGTTCGAATCCAGGTGCAAGTACTACTAAATATTTATAGAAACAGTTATGTATAGTTAACTGACGTTCTCCCCACAAGAATTACAGGTAAATAAATGGCTGTAGCAGCTGTTTGAATGGGTTACTAATTTGTGTGTCCAGATGTATCATAGTGCTAACAGCATTGCTCAGCAAGGTGATAAGACTTCAGTAAATAAAACATCAACAAGTACACTACTAATACAAGTTAATAAAACAAATAAAACTGTGTATTGTTGGTACGACTGTATGCCTGGTGTGTCTGTGAATGTCTGCTAATAGTCTAACCCCATGCCTGCCAAGGATGGCATAAGTGTAAACTGTCTGTACTGTGCATGATACATGTCTCTCAAGTGTCATGCTGTCATGGACTGTGATCACTGTTGCCAAATCGTTTGGACACAGATTTAACATCCAGTTGATCTATGTCAATAGCACACACACTACATCAGATCACAGTACACCTTGGTAGTCATATATGTTCCCCTGACATGTAATAGTCCCCTGTAGTTGAGTACCTGTAAGTGTTACAGCTTGGCCCATACTGTCCCATGCGGGTAGCTTGAGAGGTATGTACATTTTACAGAAGCTATAGGGCACTTGTATACATAAAGTAAGGGCAGACCTATAGAGTATAGAAGCGTACTGTTGCAAACGATATAGCCTATACCAGTAGTAATGGAACATCTTTCTCTCTCCCCCACCCCTTATCTACATCACAATTTATTATTGTAATACATCAGGTATGGTTTTCTTTTAACATATGTTGTTCTCAAAACCTTATGTTGAGTCTTGAGTTTCATTATTGTTATACATTACAATGGTTGCATACTAATATACCTTGTTGAATTACCTATGTTGTTGGCCTTTTGCTGTAACTGTTACTGGCATTCTGTTACAATACTGACTCTTATCTCATTTATTGTTTTGGTCCATATGCATGCAATGGTATCTTACTGGGTTATTTGCAGCAAACTTGCATGCTGTTTTAACTAACTTTTAAATGTTCTGTTCATTACTAACTTATACACTTTAAAAAAAAACCTCAACACAGTAGCACGACTGGGTAGGCTGGTTCCCGGGATCTACCTACCCCACTTCAATTGGCAGTGGCACTAAGTCCCAGCACATCTGGGACCCAAGCTGGTGCTGCCCCCTCTACCGGTCGTATACAACCTATGGGTGGAACCACCTCAGGGGACAGGACCCTTCCCCACCCAGGTGTGGGCACCGAGTGGGAGTTGTCACCCAGTGACAGCTAATAGGGATGGTGGGCAGGATAGTCCACCAAGGGTTCAACGATCAGCTGTGCCAGATTGAGGGCAGATTGGCCAACCTGGAGTGGCAGGCTGGCCCCGGTGCTCAACCCCCAGCACAACTGCCTTCATGACAGTGACTGATCAGTGGTGACTGCCCATGGGTGGGGAGCTCAGTCTGACTGCTGCAATCTGGGGGAAGATGGCTGTCCGGTTCCACAACACCCTCCCCATCCAAGGCGTTTACCCCTCATGTGTCATACAATGCCATACCTCTCAACTGTACTGAATTCCTTGGTATTACCTGGTTTGGGGCTCAAAATAATAGGATGCTAGGAATTCCCGATTGGCTCCTTTAAATCACAATTTTGTTTTAATTTTTTTCATCCCATCTAATAGTGGGAGTTTAATCAGAGTCTTAGTTTATGTAATTTTCTTGTTCTTGGAAGTGCCCAGAGATTTTTATTCTTATTTTTGAAACTGTTTTATAGCTGTTTACTAGACTCTGGCAGTCAGTACACCACTTCCTTAATTTTGTAGATTTTTTTCTTGGTTTTTCAGTTTATTGTTTTATACTAAAAGAAATTTCAAACATACTTTATTTTTTATGTTTTTCAGCAGGAATTGTAAGGTTATCTGTTGTGCTGTATTAATCGTTCATTACTATTTGCTAAGATAGTGCTTGGGTGAGTGAAGTGCATGTTCATGTGCCTTTAAAATAAAAACTGCATCAGGTACACTTTGGAAAATGTCTACTTTTAGCAAGAGTAAGACAATGGTTATCTTCGAACTGCCTGGATATTTTCAAGCAACATCTTACAAAAAGCCCAGAGACTCGACAACGTTCTTTCTGCCTCTCACTGTGTTATTGTCTTTCTTTATGTTTTGTATTATTCTGCTACGAGTTAAGTCTGTGGTCCAAGCATGACATTCAGAGTATGTAGCAATTTTAACTATGTATATAAACAGTGAATTAACTTTCCTACAGTTTGGACTTGGTAAACTTTTATGGGGCATGGTTAGGGTCTTACATTTCACTTAGCTCACCTTACAAACTTGAAAATTGATGATTGTATGTCTTTAAAATAATTCTTAACAGAAAATTCCTTCACTAAACCATTTTTAATGATCAGAGTTTAATATAGTATTATTAGTACTATTGCTATAGTAAACCCTGCACTCTAATGTTAAAACAAAATGGAAAATAAGAATTGAAGCAGTTTATTTAATATTTGGTTAATGAGACATGAAAACAGATTTGGTGCACAACTGAAAGGCAAGTGCAAAAATCTCAATAAAGAAATCTGTTTGACAGCTGAACAGCAACACTACCCACACCATGAACTAGTCATAAAAATTTAATCAGAATAAAAACAAAACCGCTAAACTTACATTCTTAAGGTTAGCTCTTTAGTTTTGTAATACATCGGAGGTAACTATAGAGTTTATTGGAACTGTGAAGTAATAGTTTGTGCTGTGAGTAGCATTGCTGTTCAGCAGTTGAACGGATTTTTTATTGAGTAGTTTGCTTTGTGTTGGATTTTATGTAAGTGCAAAAATCTCTACATAAAAAGTTACATCCATAACCAACATGGAATGTGTACTAAGATACCTATGATCTCTGAACAAATACCTATGACTGCATTAGCAAACTTCAACAAATAAAAAAAGGCAGACCAGATATGTTTGAATGATTAAGACAGATGCAAGAAATACACATCACACTTCTCTTTCTCAGCAACTATTTGTTATGACAATCCAGCCAATCAGCATACATGCAAGCCAACAACAACAGCTAATCCAAGACTAGCACGGTAGATACCAATTATCTGGATTGTTTTTATATGTATTAGAAAGTGAACTTTTATAGACTTCTAACGATAGCAATGTAGAATCAGGTGGCACCTTTAGGGTTCTTTCATTTAATTTTGAAGACCTCTGATGACTTCCCATGTAAAAGATTATGAAGTATTTGTCTTCCATTGGGTCTGGCTCATATCTTATGGTTGGTGTCAAAGTGTTAAGAGAAAATGTGGTGGCAAGGTGAGATGAATCTCATGCTAGTAGCTCTGTTACAGTATCAATGTACTTCCCACCATCTAACATAGTTTTTTGTTGTGGAACTGTAAGTTTGTAGTTAGTGATAGGTTAGGTAAGATATGATAGCATTGGTTATGCATTTTTTCTAGCTTTCTAGTCTGTGCAGTGTTGTAAAATGTGATCCAGATTATAAAACAGATGTATAGCAATTTTAACTAGTGCACAATGTTTATATTTTCTATTCAATCTCTCTCAATTAAAAGGGTTATGACTTCCTTTCAGTACTGAAATCACCAACAGTTATACATTTGGGTCAATTTTCTTAATGGTAATTAACTCTGTTTGATGCAAGGCTGATGCCTGGAGTTTACATTGTAATTTTAAGGAACCCTAAACCAGTTTAAGTTATTTGCCATCTCATTCAGCCTGCTGTGTCTGTTGCTATTCTCTGTGTATTATCTTTATATTATGACAAGAACGTATTGCTTAGCCTATTGTTTAGCTAGCCAGGGCTTTTATTTAAAGGACGTCCTAGACAAATGTATCTCTTAGTGTGTGTGCTTGTATTCGTGATTAAGTTTACATTCAGTTTGCACTCACTTACTGCCGCTCACACTTTATTTGATGGTTGTAATGTCATTGTGCCGCACACTGCAGAACCGAATGAGCATCATAGGGTTAGTCATATTTGTCCAACTCAGATTATTTGTGCTTTTAAAGTGATGATTTTTGCAGGAAGAAAATATGCAAAGAAATATGTGTGTTTTTTAATGATGTGACATTTTGCCAGAAATCCATTGCCTAAGTGCACATACCTCTCAACCTCTTAGTGCAAGGAATCTGGACAAAGCCCGACAAAATGGGAGGACAGAGGCCCAAAAATAGGGACATTGTAAATATTGCTCTTATAAATTTACAAATTGCTAGAGTAACAGGGTGTATTTTAACATACATTTTCTGCAAGTGAAGGTTCCTCCACAGTAAATATTGTCACTAATTCAACAGGGGACTTTAACATTTTCAATTATTCATCTATGAGGCTTGATCCAGTTCTTACGAATTTACTTGCTAGGGGCAACACTTTTGTTCCAAGTAGACCTTTCAACTTAGTCCAATCAATAATAGATTTAAAATTATTTGTCAGGAAACTTACCTGACTGTGCTCTTTGGTAATACTGGGAATATCAACCAAGAGCTGAGGGTCCCTAGCACATTTAATCCTCCTTTACATCCAACACTTAGAATATTTGAACATGTTTGTGAGTTAGACTTTAGACATTTTTCTAACTCTTTCAAGCCTCGTATATATAACATGAAATCTAATGTCACTTCAGATGAGCAATCTATGCTACAACTGTTAAGATCGTCCTAAGTTAGGGCAGTCAAGCCCGACAAAGATGGGGGAGTGGCTGTTTTCGATCAGGTTGATTATAACCAAAGAATGCAATCTTTGTTAACTAGTGAAGCATATTCAAAAGCCTCACTTAATGAAGTCAATACATCATATAGCTGCATAAATAATAAACAGCTTTAGTCTTTTTTCCTTGGTGCTTCCCAGAGTCTGTTGGATACTTCACTTACTTTTTGTAGATTTTTGATGTTTACAAGTTTAGAGGTATGCACAACGCCCCTGTCTGCTGTCTTGTCTGTATTGTCTGTTTGCAAATGCAACCTCTCCTACCCAATTTACCTCCTGAAATGTACCTATAACCCTTCCCCAACATTCCACTCTCCCCTTAAAAAAGAAAGGGGGCATCTGTCCACAAAGAAATTTTTGCCACATACATAGCTCTCCATTTAGCCCACACCTACACTGCCCACAGTCAGTCATTACAGCAATTAGTCAACAAAGTTATGTCACCCATATTCCTCTCTCTGGGATGTGAGGCTCCAAATTCCAAATTCTCTACAACCTGCACAGCTGTTGTGATTCTACAAATGGAGAGCTATGCTCCTTTCCTACACCCATCCTGCACATCCCTAACTGCCTTTTACATTGTTTTTCCCCCTGCTTGCCCCTATTTCACCACTTTCCTATTACCCCTTTTTTCTTTTCTTTTTTTTTGGAATTAGTACAGGTTTAAGTGGAGCTGCATGGTATGCCACACCATGCCAAACCACACAAACCTGCTTAAACCCACTTAAAACTGCTTACAACTGCTTTAATCATTTTATGTGTTTCTGACACTGTTATGCACATCAGCAAAATAACCACTGTTGCCAAATCTCAAACCTGAGACCCTCTTATCTACAGCATAGTGCATTAGCCCACTAGGCCACTCAGCTGTAAAGTATAACAGGTGTTTCCATAAACATATCCTCATTACTAGTGATGGAAATCAACAAAAATAATCACACCTGCCAAGTTTTGACTCTGGGACCTTGTCAAATATAGCATAGTGCATTAGCCTACCTGACCATCAGCTCTGAAGAATGATAGGTGTTTCTGTAAACATATCCTAACTGCCAGTGACACAATACTTGTACATATAATGAGATAAATTACAGCATACTTGGGACATTCTGAACGCAACACCAGAGGGATGCTCAGATTTATGAATGCATCACTGTCTGGCATCCATGACTCCATCCACAGCACTGGTGATACCTTACATCATTTCGCCAATGTAGTAGACAGATGGCAGGGTGAGACATTGCCAATCTTTACCTGTGTAATGTCTGTCCTGGAAAATGTGGTGGGAGCAGGGCGTCAGACATGTGGATGCAGCTCAGAAACAACATCAGCTGAGAGCCGACATGGTTATGCACAATCACACTCCCACAGTGGCAGTACCACCAACACTACAGAAGGGAGGGTGCTGTCCACACCACAACATGGCAGGCCATGGGCATGTGGTCCTGGGTGATCCTGTGAGGGACACGGACTGAGCGGACACCAGTCACCATCAGCAAGTAGTACCACATCTAAGACTAGGCATGATGGTGCCAGTGCCACTCCTGGCAGAACCAGTTCCTGTGTTCATGACCAGAAATGGTGAACCATACATTCTGCCATGTACGGTCCACAGCTGTCCAACATACCCTTGGGTAGGGCTATCACATGGATTGACTGTGTATGTGCACACACTTGCACATCACTGTCACATGCAGGTCACCACACACACACAAACACACACACACACACACACACACACACACACACACACACACACACACACACACACACACACACACACACACACACACACACACACACACACACACAGCTCCTCTCCATAGCCCAAATGACCTGCACCCCTCCAGACACACACATACAATGTCAACAGTGTGACACAGCCTAATCCTTTGGCAACCACACACCACACCCTGTGCATGTGATGATGCCTGTGCCACATCCCTGTCATCCATACCACTGATGCAGGAACATGCAACTATGTGTCTGATGCACAGGGTGACTATAGTACAGTTAACGACAGTGTATAGTGCAGCAGTGTTATGCCCTGTAAGGTGCAGTCTGCTAGCATGTGTCATGAGTACACATCAAAGTGTATGTACCTTTGTTCCATGATGCTGCATTGGTGTTAGTATTGCTGACTGGCTGTTGTCTCACAGACATTTTTCTGTTTCTGTTCCAGGAGTCTGTGTGCCTATGCCATGGGGACCTAGTGCCAATATAGTGGATAATGATGGCATGGCGGCAATGCTGAAATATGACTTCACCAAAGTACGGCTGTATATGTGCATGGTTACCTAGGTGTGTATGTGTAGAACAGTGTGTCAGGGACAATGGGGGCAGACAGCATAATCTTGCATGCCTACCCCATGACACAGGATGCTACTCTTGATACATGTCACATGGGTGTTCAGTAGGATCATAGCTTCATAGGATCATAGGCGGTTACTATTGTAATGGTTCTAGGTCCCTTACAAGCCTAGCCATTAGTTTATCTCCAACAGAAACATCAATCAGCACCTGTTGCCCCTGTCACTGAGGGACACAGGTGGGACCCCTGGGACAGATTTGTGGTTTCCCATCCACTCATCACTGTTATGCTTGAAGAGGGTCTGTGTGGTACTCTGTTTGACGTGTATGGGAAGTGTATTCCTTAGGCAGGGCAGCCTCTGAGAGACAAACCTGTCTCTCCAGCAGGTTGTGTTGATGTCACATATCAGATTCAGGCCTGTTGTGCTGGTAATGCATGAGGAGTGAAATTCACAGATATGGGGCAACTGTAGAAGGGCAGGGTCCAACATTGCCTTGTAGGCATGACACAGCCCACCTCTGAGCAACCTGTCTGATACCAAGTGGAGCAATACTGATTTGAGCCTGTTTGCATGGAACAGGTGTTGAATGCCATGGATTACCTTTGTTATACATTTCTGTGTCCTTTCCAGTTGGTGCAGATGCCTGGATAGGTACATACAAACAGGGCATTGTACTAAATTATTGGTCTACTGACTGAGGACTACAGAGAGGTAATGACTACTTTTTTTTCATTCAATCCCTTTACCTATGAGGTGAACCACATACAAGGCTTTTCTGATCACTGCCGCTGCATGATAGTTGAATGCAAAATTGTTATCAAGCTGAGTTCCCAGGTCTCTCAGCACAGGTTCTGTGCTTAAGGGTTTCCATTGATGTGGCAAACAGTGGGGCCGTGTCCTTGCTGAATGGTATGATGGTACAGTTTTCTGCCGTTAGCTTGAGGCCAGAATCTTGGCACCAGTCTGTAGTTGATGTAAGTCCCTGTTGCAGTGTGTTAACATCATTTGGGGGGGGGGGCAATGCCAGGCAGCACGCAACTTACACTCATCCACAACCTTGGTCAGTACCTACAAATGTGGATGGTGGTGGGTAGCATTCATGCATAGATACATGTGGGTTATTTAGGGGCAGCAGCTACTCACACGGCCTCAAATGTAAACATATTACACACACATAGGCAAGACAGAATAGGGTTGCCACCTTATCAAATGCCCAATATCGGGCACTTTTTTTAGTAATGTGAGATTTGGCAGGACAAACCATGCCCGTGGCAAGTACAAAGGGCAGGACTTCACTTTTTTGCTAATATAACAGATTATTGTTGTAGCATTTGCCTAGATTTGCTATTTTTCATTACATTTTGGTATTTCTGATGTAAAATTACTGCTTTAGGTAACTATTAAACAAATGTAGGAACTGTGTGTTGCCCTACACTTTTGTGACATATGTATTGTTTTAGTTGTTTTCACAGGGCACACCTGGCCAAATATGGACTGCAACCTGCACAGTGGGATAGGTGGTGACCCTCACACAATCACACTGCTGCAAGGGAATATACGTACACACACACTCATGAACTGCTCTTGTTGAGAGTAAAACTATCTGTCTAGTTGTACATATTATAGCGCTACATGCATATCGCATGCGTCATGGAGCTTCTATGTTTTTGGAGTGTCTGCCATGACTATTCAAGTGGATGACATCTGCAGGTGCTGTAAAGATTACAACTTGGGGGTTAACAGGTTTGCACAGGCCCTTAAAATAGTATAACCATTGCACACACACACACATGCACGCACACACACACACACACACACACACACACACACACACACACACACACACACGTACACTCACAGAGTTGCAAGTTTTGAGATTAGCACCCCTACCTATCTAGTTATATACACTATAGTACTATGTACTTATCACATGCACCATGGAGCTATTGTGTTTAGAAAGTGTCTAACTGTGCTTCTAAGGTGGATGACATCAGTAGGCCCTGCACAGGTTGCCAGTGGGAGGTTAACAGGGTGACAAAGACCCTCAAAATAGTATAGCCATCACACACACACACACACACACACACACACACACACACACACACACACACACACACACACACACACACGTACACTCACAGAGTTGCCAGTTTTGAGATTAGCACCCCATACCTATCTAGTTATATACACTATAGTACTATGTACTTATCACATGCACCATGGAGCTATTGTGTTTAGAAAGTGTCTATCTGTGCTTCTAAGGTGGATGACATCAGTAGGCCCTGCACAGGTTGCCAGTGGGAGGTTAACAGGGTGACACAGACCCTCAAAATAGTATAGCCAACACACACACACACACACACACACACACACACACACACACACACACACACACACACACAGGCAAGGCAATCTTACTGCTGCAGAGGATATGTTTTCATCCACACATACACTCACACAGTTTCTAGTTTTGATGTTATAACCCCTAACTATCTAGTTATCTAAACTATAGTACTACAAACTTATTGCATGCACCATGGAGCTATTGTGTTTAGAGAGTGTGTAAAGTAAGCCAATGGGGGGTCAACAGGTAGGCACAGGCCTTAAAATGTAATGGCATTGCACACACATAGGCATCACAGACACAGTGCTGCAAAGAGATATAATTACACACCTGCACACACACTCACAGAGTTGCTGTCACTGAGATTAGACCCGTTATCTATCTAGCTGAACATGTTATAGTGCTATGTACTTATTGCATGCACCACAGAGCTTATGAGCCTGGAGACTGTCTAATTGTGCTTCTAAGGTGGATGACATCAGCAGGCTCTGTAAAGCAAAGTAATGGGATTGTGAACAGGTAGGCAAAGGCCTTAAATCGCATTGGCATTCCACACACATATGGAAGACAATCACACTGTTGCAAGGGGATATACTTACATCCACATACACACACACATACACACACACACACACACACACACACACACACACACACACACACACACACACACATGCACACACATACAGACACACACACACACAGGCAAGGCAGTCTTACTGCTGCAGAGGATATGTTTTCATCCACACATACACTCACACAGGTGCTAGTTTTGATGTTATAACCCCTAACTATCTAGTTATCTAGACTATAGTACTACAAACTTATTGCATGCATCATGGAGCTATTGTGTTTAGAGAGTGTGTAAAGTAAGCCAATGGGGGGTCAACAGGTAGGCACAGGCCTTAAAATGTAATGCCATTGCACACACACAGGCATCACAGACACAGTGTTGCAAAGGGATATAATTACACACCTGCACACACACTCACAGAGTTGCGGTTACTGAGATTAGACCCCTTATCTATCTAGCCGAACATGTTATAGTGCTATGTACTTATTGCATGCACCACAAAGCTTATGAGCCTGGAGACTGTCTAATTGTGCCTCTAAGGTGGATGACATCAGCAGGCTCTGTAAAGTAAAGTAATGGGAGTGTGAACAGGTAGGCAAAGGCCTTAAATCACATTGGCATTCCACACACATATAGAAGACAGACACACTGTTGCAAGGGGATATACTACCATCCACATACACACACACACACACACACACACACACACACACACACACACACACACACACACACACACACACACAGGCACTCATTGTTGGGATTAGAACCCCTACCTATCTAGTTGTATAGAGTATAGTGCTACATACATATTGCATGCACTACAAGGCTTATATGTTTGAAGGCTGTCAGCCACTACTGTTGGAGTGGATGACATCAGCAGCTTTTGACATGGAGGCCACTGTTGTGGAGTACACTAGTCACAGGGCCATAAAATTATTGACCATTGCACAGATATAGGCCTGTTGGGCATGCATATACTGCTGTATGTGGAATATCTACACAGACACACATAAGGTGGCTGATGTGATATTAGAACCCCTACCTACCTACCATTACACACTATAGCTCACCGTACTAATTGCACTTGTCCAGTGTGACCATCAGTACTTACAATGGGACTCCAGCCCAGACCTACCTGTACTCCAGTCAGGGATTTTGGGTGCTACAGTAAATTGGCTGTTGAACCTGATTCAACAGTCCAGCACCTCCCTGATAGAATGCCTGAGGGATTTCCTGCTGTGTTCTGTCCATAATATCTGACTCATACCTAGGGTGTATACAGATTGTATTAGACTGACCAGGGTTTTGCATCATATGTCTGGTACATTTTACATAGAAATGGGATTTCCAGGTACATCAGTGGCAGATCAATATAGACTGACATGAGGAAGAGCTGACAGACATTTGGATTACTGACTCCATACACTGCAGGGAACCCATACTGCTGCACAAAATGTTCTACTCTTCCCTATCTACATTTGTCTGGTCAGTAGTTCCTCCTCCTCCTTATATGTGAGCCTTTGTCCTGTCCTGCTCCTGTTACTGGTTTTGTCCACAGTTGCTGCTCTGTGTAGCTGTAGGTATGCTGTGACTGGGGTATGAGATGTAACAAAACACAGGGTTGCAGACTTCACACCTTTGACTGTGCTTGTTTTGCAGGATGTCCATCATTGCACCACACATCTGTTATGGTCCACATATGGTTTGTGTTGTACTGGCATTATAAGGCTACATGGTGCCCATACCTCTCAACCTCTTAGAGAAAGAAATCTGGACAAAGCCATATATAAAAGTGGGACACAGGCCCAAACATATTGACAAGGTTTTAATATTGTTCTTACAAACCTAGACAGTTGGCAGAATAACAGATTTTGCATTAGCATGAATTTTCTGATGGGTATGAAGTCTGCATCTCAACTGTCTGTCATTATTTTCTCACATCAACCTTTATTGATTTGCCACATTTTCCAGAAAACTGCAATGTTATAAAAAAACAGACCGGAAATATGAGACAAAATATGGACATTCTGCAACACTGTGCACATTTGATGGGTATGATGGTGTCCACTGACTTGTTATAAGTGCTGACACAGTTATGTGACAGCCTTCACATCCTGGTGCTACTCTGACTTGTTACAACCTATTGTTCTACTAACTATCATCTAAGTTACTCAGAGTTGTGTACTGTCCATATCTGTGGCCCCCTGTCCCTCCATTGTCTCTGGCTTTGTCCAGTTTTTTTGCAGTAACAAATAGTGACATGTGGACAGTCTGTAGAATCCTACCATAGGTTTAGCTCACATGTAAAATAGTAGGCACAGCCACTCTTGAACCATGAACACCATCAACCATGATGAACTTAGCCCACTAAGCCATGACAGCCACCAGATGGTGCAGTTTAATTCCTGACACTGTCAACCACAGACACATAACACATTGCCCTCTGCATATTGTGGAAATGGAACATATCAGCAGATTGACTGGAACAGCCCTGGGATTGTGTGGTCTGCTGCTATTACCTTACAAACATAATTTTCTGTAGTTGTATGGGAACATGGGTGCCTTATGGGTAGGGGACTAGCACTGTTAGCCATGGATCTGTCCTATGACCCTGCTGTTTGTATTTACCATGCATAGTGCAGTGGGGCTTGCTGGCTTGGGGCCTACTGCATATCATGAGGTGGCCAGTATTGGGCTAAGAGTTCCTGTTGATCCACAAAGCTGTCAGTTGTCTGCAGCTATCCAGGTATCCCACTCTATTCCCTTGCAAACATGTGGCAGGTCCATACATATGCTACCATAGTCTAGTACCCCATACATTTGCTGTAAGGAAGACTTACCTTGTATATGTAGCAGTTCAAATAACAGTGCTTCAGAGATGTCAGATGTAAGCAGTACACAGTCAATACATGGTAAGGTACAGGTTGTGTGGTGTGGCTGGCATATTTTTCACTATGTCTGTGAGTTGGAGTGAGGTGTTAGTCCCTAGGCCCCTATGATGTCAGTGCATGTGGTATGCATTGCCTCTTTGCAAGGCCAGAGCATAGTGGGCATGCGTATGTATGCCTACAGGGACAGGCTCAGGGGGGTTCCTTCTCTGAGTCTCCCTGTGGCTGTGGAGACTTAGGCAATGGTGGGGGGCTCTGTGTCCCTTCCCTGTGATGTTCCGCTGCAGTTGTTTCCACAGGATCATATTTTGTAGCATGGCACATACTGTGAGCATGTGTGCACATGTGGCTGGAGATTACTGCAGGGCTCCACCAGATATATCAAGGCAGCAGGACCATGACTTGTGCAGCCCAAACGCATGGTCTATGATGTTCCTAGATTTTGCGTGTGTCTTATTATGGCATTTTTCGGTAGGTATGTGTGCATTTCTGATGGGTTTCATCATCCACGGTTCCTGTGAATAGCCAGCATCCCCCAGTAGAATGCCATATGGGATGTCCCCCATAGAAAACATCTGGTACAGCTGGGATTCGTGCTAGATGTGGGAGTTGTGACAACTGCTAGGGCTGCCAGCACACATATTCATGATAATGCCCTGGGCATTGCACACAACCTGGCATTTGATGGCATGATACACCTTGCAGTTGACATTGACTCTACCCTCCTCACTGTCTGGTACTTTGATGTGCACATGAGTGCAGTCTATGGCAACCAGTACCTCAGGGTAGTGTGCAACACTGTGGAAGAGACACATATTGCTGGCCATCTCCTCAGGGGTGCAGGGTAAATATATGTGCTCACTGGCATGTGTTTGCATGGCAGCCAGGAACTGGTAGAGTTCCCTGGATGCAGATACCTGTGAGACCCCCATCATGTTCCCAGTAGGTCTTTGAGAAGTACCTGTTGCTAGTATTCTTAGGTCTACACATACCTTTGTTTCTACGCATCTGTTGGCTCTGCATCTGAGTTAAGGGCGGGAGAACTCAGTGAGTTATTGTAGTATGTCCCTGTCCACCCTGTAGCTTTCTACAATCTCCAGCTCATGCAGCTCCTTGAAGGTTACTCTGGGCCTGAACATTCTTCTCCTTCTCAATCTAAGACTATTGTCAGCATCAGCACCAGCACTGACCTCAAACTCTAGCACATAAAGACATAGCAGAACAGCAGCAGCCCCTATCATTTTGTCTGTCTTGATGCATTCCAGCTGCCAGGTTTATCATTGAGGGATTTGAAAGGCCCAGTGTCAGTGGAACAGTGCTTATCAGTCATTTATACTTGATTGGTTTTCCAACGCTGTTTCCTTTTATTTATCTATTTTTTAAAATTTCTTTCACCTCTAAGCACTGTGGCACGCAAACCTGCTGCGCTAGTATAAACAGTGCTCAGCAGTTTAGACATACCTCCATGCATGGGCATGCTCAGGTAAGCTTAAACCAGTGAAAACATGTGCCGCAGGGCTAAACACAGCATTGCAGCACTGGACATATCCCCCTGCTTGGTTGTGCTTAACTTGAGTGCAAACAGGTGCCGTTGAGCTCCAATCTGCTTAAACATAGCATGACACATCCTCTTGTGATGTCAGCTATCTGTTCTACAACTACCGACAAGGTTTTAGCCATACATGGTTTTTATCTGCAGACACAGTGGCCCATTTTTGCTATTCTGTAACCCCAGCTCATTTGCATACAGATCCTTGCATTTACCCTGGATACTTCACTACTCCAGGGCCTGCCTCCTTAACAACCAATGAACCCTGCCATTGTACATTCTGCATGCAGGGCACTATAATGCATTATTTTTGCAAATTACTTATTTTCTATTTCTCAACATTTTAATTTTTTTTTCGCATAATGGTATGTTTGTGCTTTGCTATACACTGCACAAATGTAATATGTGTGTTAAAAAATAATATTTTTTAATGCTTTGGATTGCTTTTTGGCCTCACTAGATGTAGTTTTAGCCATTTCCATGCCATGCATTGCAATATCCAACCTTCTTTTTTGGCTTTAACAGCCCGTTTAAATTTTACATTTCTGTACACAGTTTTTTCTGACACCAACATGGCACCTACATGGGTCCTTTTCTTGTTATTGTGTCACAAATCACACTCATTTGCATGGATTTCACCTGCTTTTGAGGTGATTTGCATTCCATGGACACTTCTGTGTCTGCATGCTCATGCATGCCCCTCTGCTCTGTTTATTGGATTGCTCGGCAGCTGTTTTCTGTGTTGGGGCCATGCCACTATGCCTACATGGAAAATCGCACCATGTACGCTTTATTGAATTCACCCCATTTATAGGATCAGCACAAAAATATGAGGAAAATTAGATATGTTTCTGTTTTAGTTTTCCGGATCATACCGTATTTTTCTCAAATTTTGGTGTGTCCTCCATTATATGATAATAGAACAGTTTGGCCACTCACTGTTACTTCAGCAACCTGACTTTTTTTCTGTTGCTATATGCATGACTTACAATGGGCATGCTGGTTGGGCTGTCCAATCAGAGTGCTGATTTCTGAATTGTGATGAGATATTATTGTTTACCAGAATATAAATATAATGGTGGTTACAATCATAAATCAGTCAAATTTGAAGAGCACCGGCTTTTAGAAGGGTAACACTGCAGTTCTATTTCTGTTGAAGTAGTAATGATTGGAAAGCTAATAAACATGTTTGGAATTTTGTTTTATTTTTTTTAATTTAGGGAGGTGATGATAATTAGAAGGAGACATGTAATTTCTGGGGGCATCGTGCTACTTACCTATAGTTTTTTGGCATCTGTAGGAAACAGACAAAGTGGGTATATTGTTTTTTCCTGCTGTTTGAGTTTCATTTATTATACTGTTAATATGAACTTTGAATGAATTAATGAATGAATAGGGTTTAGCCACACTGTTTGGATTGACTTAACAATATAGTGGTGATTCGTAAGCCTGATAATGGGAGAAAACATGTTTGCAGTTTCATGTCTTTCACAGTTGCTAAAGGAGCATACATTTATTTTTTGAGTCATTAACTAGGTACAAGAGCACTAGTCTTTAATATAATCAGTTTAGTTTCTATCTCATTTTTCTGCAAATGTTTTGTAATTTCGACTAGAGGACCATTTCACCATATCATCAGCAAACTGTTCATATCCATGTGGAGATATTGCTAATAAACAGGTAAATATGATTGTGACTCCTGATAATTGAGTTTATGGGGGTGGAGGTGGATGTCTTAATGCATATATGGATAACTTTGGATTTGAGATATGGTCCAAACCAGTTAAGAATCAAGTTTTGAACAGCGAATTACAGAAGAAGTTGGAGTATTCGTGGCTGGAGGTAGAAGTGAATGCTTTAACTGGTGCAATGAAAATGGCTGTAGCCAGACAATTTTTATTTAATATGATCATAGACCTGATAGCTTAATGGTTATGGTCTTTGCCTCCCATGCTCAAGGTACAAGGTTAGATTCTGACCTCCGACAAATGCCTGTTTGGAGTTTGCATGTTCTCCCTGTGTCTCCATGGGGTTTCCCCCTTGTCCGAAAAACATGCTGAGCGTTTTAATCTCAAACTCACCAATGAATGGAGCTGTGGGCAGCAGTACAGACTCTACATGTTGACCTATAGGGAAAAAGAGTTGTACAGACCAACCACTTTGGACATCTACTGTAGTGCGCAGTATCTTCAAGATAGGAAAACACGGATTACAGATTGCACAGTGGCAAGGATAGCCACCTGATGGTGTAAAATATGGCTAATGTCACCAAAAATGGGCATGGGTAGTTACCGGTGATAAGTCGTTTGAGGACCCGTCCTACTCTGACCCATGCCAGGGACCCTTGCTAATGGTGGGAGGGCTATATGTGCCCCTATTAGACAGTGTGTGCCTGCCATAAAGCCCAGCTGCCCTGGGTCAATAAGCTACTGGCTGGCTGGTGTCTACTTGCCCAGCCTGGGGTACCTGAGGTTGAGCGAAAGCTGGATGTAAAATCACCTACTTGCCAGACATGAACTGAGAATTGATATGCTTAATGTAGGTTCACTGACAGGATGCAGCTTGGAAGTGGATGACATGATGATATGGAGGAGGCTGGACATACTATGTATCCAAGAGATGAGATGGAAGGGCAGTGCAACAAAGCCACTTAGCTTGGGATCAAGACTGTACTACTCAGGTAGGGAACAGGCTAGAAATGGTGTAGGAATTGTGGTGAGAGATAGGCTTCAGAAGGCAGTGAGGGATATAATCAGAATTACTGACAAACTGATGACAATCAGACTCCAATGTAATGATAGGGCGGTATTCATAATCTCAGCCTATGCCCCACAGTGAGGAAAAGAGTGCATTCAGACAGCAGCTGCAGGACCTACTAGTAAAAGCAGGACAACATGAATTGGTGTTTATAATGGGTGACTTGTATGCACATATAGGGACAGACAGAATAGGATATAAGGATTGCCTTGGTCCACATGGGTGGGGCAAATAAAGAAGGAGAAGCCATTGAAGACTTCTGTCCGGCAAATGCCTTGATAGTAGTCAACACATGGTTCAGAAAGTGAGACAGTCACAAGATCACATACAAGAATAGCTAACATGCAACTCAGTTAGTCTTCCTCTTAGTAAGGAAAAGGCACTGGGGTAGAATCCATGATTGCAAAATCATCCCCAGTGAAACAATCATCCACAGCATAAACCACTAGTTGCCCCAATCAGCTGCAGTCAGTGGTCAGAGAAGGCTGTATGGTCAACAGAGACCAGACTGAAGACCTGGAAGCTGACTGGAGAGAAAGTTCAGCAGTTCAAGGAATTACTCATGGCTCTAGCACCCCAAGAAGAGGAGGAAATAAGTGGAGATGAAGAAGAGTGGCAGCTCCAAAAAACAGCATGTGTTAGGATTGCAGAAAATATATGTGGGTGAGCCAGGTATGGAAATAAAGTACATAAGGAAAGCTGGTGGTGGAATGCAGAAGTCCAGGAAGTCATCAAAAGAAAGAAGGAATGCAGGAAGAATTGGGAAATAGAAAAGACTGACCAGGCTAGGAAGGACTACTGGTTTGCTAATAAAGAAGTTAAGAAAGAAGATGCAATAGCAAAGAATAGGGCATTTGAGGCACTCTACCAACTTCTGGAAAGTGACTCAGTAAGGGGCGCAAAGAAACTACATCAGGTTGCAAGGCAAAGACAGAAAGATAAAGAAGATAGTCAGGCACCCTTCATAAGGGATGTTAGCAACAACTTTTTCACCAGTCTACAGGACTTCAAATGCAGATGGAAGGTGTATTTCCAGCAGCTTCTAAATGAAGAAAACTCCACAGAAGCTGTACTTCCCCAGAAACAATCTACAATGAGAGAAGAAATGGAGCCCACCTTAGAAGAAGTAAGAACAGCACTAAGAAAGATAAAGACAGGGACAGGTGATGACCCTCACACAGTCTCACTGCTGCAGGGGAATATATGTACACACACACTCATGAACTGCCCTTGTTAAGAGTAGAACTCCTACCTGTCTAGTTGTACATATTACAGCGCTACATGCATATCGCACGCGCCACGGAGCTTATATGTTTTTGGAGTGTCTGCCACTACTATTCAAGTGGATGACATCTGCAGGTGCTGTAAAGGTTGCCACTGGGGGGGTTAACAGGTTTGCAGATGCCCTTAAAATAGTATAACCATTGTGCACACACACACATGCACACACACACACACACACTCACACACACACACACACACACACACACACACACACACACACACACACACACACACACACACACTCACAAACAGGCAAGACAGCCACACTGCTACAAGGGGATATGCTTACACACACACACACATACATATACTCACAGAGTTGCCAGTTTTGAGATTAGCACCCCTATCCTATCTAGTTATATTCACTATAGTACTACTTACTTATGACATGCGCCATGGAGCTATTGTGTTAGAAAGTCTCTAACTGTGCTTCTAAGGCAGAAGACATCAGTAGGCCCTGAACAGGTTGCCAGTGGGAGGGTAACAGGGTGACACAGACCCTGAAAATGGTGTAGCCATCACACACACACACACACACACACACACACACACACACACACACACACACACACACACACACACACACACACACACACACTCACTCACAGAGTTGCCATTGCTGAGATTAGAACCCTACCTATCTAGTTGTATAGAGTATAGTGCTACGTACATATTACATGCACTACAGGGCTTATATATTTGAAGACTGTCTGCCACTGCTTTTGGAGTGGATGTCATCAGCAGCTTTTAACAGGGAGGCCACTGTTGTGGAGTACACTAGTCACAGGGCCATAAAATAATTAACCATTACACAGATATCGGACTGTTGAGCATGAGTATACTGCAGTGTGTGGAATATCTACACAGACACACATAAGGTGGCTGATGTGATATTAGAACTCCATACCTACCAACCATTACACACTATAGCTCACCATACTTATTGCACATGCCACTGTTTACAATTGGTGTAAAAAGTAGTTGCAGCACTACATCACTGTCTCTCTCTCTCTCTCTCTATATATATATATATATATATATATATATATATATATATGTTACCTACATATATGTATCTATATAAAACTCTAAAGACACATGCATATTTTATATGTGCCATATACCGATAGATAAGGGTAATCATGTCTGATGGGGATAGGGAGAGACATTTAGGTATACATTGCTGTCTGCATGCACAGAGATATACTGACATCTGAGTTCTATAGTCAGATGTGGATTCAGACATGGGCTGAAATTAGCTAAGTGTAGGAGCATGCCCAGTGAGACCATCAGTACTTACAATGTGACTCCAGCCCAGACCTACCTGTACTTCAGTCAGGGATTTTGTGTGTTACAGCAAATTGGCTGCTGAACCTGATTCAGCAGTCCAGCACCTCCCTGGTATGATGCCTTAGGGATTTCCTGGCTGTGTGCTGTCTGTAATATCTGACTCATACCTAGGGTGTATACAGATTGTATTAGACTGAACAGGGTTTTGCATCATATGTCTGGTATATTTTACATAGAAATGGGATTTCCTGGTACATCAGTGGCAGATCATTATAGACTGACATGAGGAAGAGCTGACAGACATTTGGGTTACTGACTCCATACACTGCAGGGAACCCGTTCTACTCTGCACTTTCTACAATTGTCTGGCCAGTAGTTCTTCCTTCTTCTTATATGTGAGCCTTTGTCCTGCCCTGCTCCTGTTCCTGGCTTTTTCCACAGTTGCTGATCTATGTAGTTGTAGGTATGCTGTGACTGGGGTATGAGATGTAACACAACACACAGGGTTATAGACTTCACACCTCTGACTGTACTTGTTTTGCAGGATGTCCAGCATTGTGTCCCACATGTCTGCTCTGGTGCTCAGATGGTTTGTGTTGTATTGGTATTATAAGGCTACATGGTGCCCATATCTCTGAACCTCTTAGAGCAAGAAATCTTGACAAAGCCATATATAAAAGTGGGACACAGGCCCAAACATATTGACACGTTTTTAATAGTGTTCTTACAAACCTAGACAGTTGGCAAAATAACAGGTTTTGCATTAGCATGAATTTTCTGATGAGTATGACATCTGCATCTCAACTGTCTGTCATTATTTTCTCACATCAACCTTTATTGATTTGCCACAAGTTTTCCAGAAAACTGCAATGTTATAAAAAAACAGACCAGAAATATTAGACAAAATGTGGACATTCTGCAAAACTCTGTACATTTAAAGAGTATGATAGTGTCCATTGACTTGTTGTAAGTACTGACACAGTTACATGAAAGCCTTCACATCATGCTGCTACTCTGACTTGTCACCACCTGCTGTTCTACTAGCCACCGTCTAGGTTATTCAGAGCTGCGTACTGTCCACATCTGTGTCCCCCTGTCCCCCTGTCCCTCCATTGTCTCTGGCTTTGTCCAGCTTTCTTGCAGTAACAAATAGTGACATGTAGACAGTCTGTAAAATCCTACCATTAGGTGTAGCTCACATGTAAAATAGTAGGCACAATCAGTACTGAACCATGAACACCATCAACCATGATGTACTTAGCCCACTAAGCAATGACAGCCACCAGATGGTGAAGTTTAATTCCTGACACTATCAACCACAGACACATAGCTCATTGACCTCTGCATATTGTGGAAATGGAACATGTCAACAGATTGATTGGGACAGCCTTGGGATTGTGTGGTCTGCTGCTATTACCTTACAAACAAAATGTTACTGCAGTTGTATGGCAACATGGGTGTGTTGTGGGTAGGGGACTCTAGCACTGATAGTCATGGATCTGTCCTATGACCCTGTTCTTTGTATTTTTCTTGCATAGTGCAGTGGGATTTGCTGGCTTGGGGCCTACTGCATATTATGTGGAGGCCAGTATTGGGCAGAGAGTTCCTGTTATTCCACATAGTTGTCAGTTCTCTGCAGCTATCCAGGTATCCCACTCTATTCCCTTGCAAACATGTGGCAGGTCCATACATATGCTACCATAGTCTAGTACCCCATACATTTGCTGTAAAGAAGAGTGACTTACCTTGTATCTGCAGCAGTTGAAATAACAGTGCTTCATGGATGACTCTATCAGATGTAAGCAATACTCAGCCAATACATGGTAAGGTGCAGGTTGTCTGGTGTGGCTGGCATCTTTTTCACTATGTCTGTAAGTTGGAGTGTGGTGTTAGTCCCTAGGCCCCTAGGATGTCAGTGCATGTGCTATGCGTTGCCTCTTTGCCAAGGCCAGATCATACTGGGCATGCCTAGGTCTGCCTACAGGGACAGGCTCAGGCAGTTTCTCCTCTGAGTCCTCCAGTGGCTGTGGAACTTTGGCAATGGTGGGGGGCTCTGTGTCCCTTCCTTGTGATGTTCTGCCACAGTTGTTTCCAAAGGATCATATGGTATTACATGGCACATACTGTGAACATGTGTGCACATGTGGCTGGAGATTACTACAGGGCTCCGCCAGATATATCAAGGCAGTGGGACCATGACTTGAGCAGTCCAAACACATGCTCTATGATGTTTCCAGTTTGTGCATGTGCCTTATTATGGTATTTTTCAGTAGGTGTGTGTGTATTTTTGATGGGTGTCATCAACCAAGGTTCCAGTGCATAGCCAGCATTCCCCAGTAGATGGCCATATGGGATGTCCCCCCTTGTAAACATCTGGTACAGCTGTGATGCATGTCAGATATGGGAGATGTGATAACTGCCAGGGCTGCCAGCGCATACATTCATGATAATGCCCTGGGCATTGCACACAGCCTGTCATTTGATGGGGTGATACCCCTTGCAGTTGACATTGACGCTACCCTCTTCACCGTGTGGTGCTTTGATGTGCACATGACTGCAGTCTATGACACCCAGTACCTCAGGGTAGTGTGCTACACTGTGGAAGAGACACATATTGCTGGCCATCTCCTCAGAGGTGCAGGCTAAACATATGTGCTAACTGGCATGTGTTTGCATGACATCCAGGAACTGGTGGAGTACCCTGGTTGCAGATACCTGTGAGACCGCCATGTCCCAAGTAGGTCTTTGAGAAGTACCTGTTGCTAGTATTCTTAGGGCTACACATACCTTTGTTTCTACTGGGATGGGTTCCCTTTTGCTGGCTCTGCATTTGAGGTAAGGTTGGCAGAGCTCAGTGAGTTCTTGTAATATGTCCCTGTCCACCTTGTAGTGCTCTAAAATCTCCAGCTCATATAGCTCTTGGAAGGTTACTACGGGCCTGAACATTCTTCTCCTTCACAGTCTAGGACTATTGTCAGCATCAGCACCAGCACTGACCTCATCCTCTAACACATAAAGATGTAGCAGAACAGCAGCAGCCCCTATCATTTTGTCACTTAAAATTCTCAATTGCGTACTCCAATGGTGCAGAGTATGTGGGAAAAAGCAGACTGAAGGGTGTGTGCATACTTTATAGTGGTGTGCTGCAGATGCAGCCTGTGTGATTGGCTAACTATGATGCATTCCATGTGCCAGGTTTATCATTGAGGGATTTAAATGTATCTGGGCTTATCAGTCATTTATACTGGATTGGCTTCCCAGGCTATTTTCTTTTATTAATTTATTTTTTTAAATTTCTTTCACCGCTAAGCACTGCGGCACACAAACCTGCTGTACTTGTATAAACAGTGCTCAGCAGTTTAAACACACCTCTATGCATGGGCACGCTCAGGTAAGCTTAAACCATTGAAAACGTGTCGCACGCTAACCACAGCATTGCAGCACTGGGCATGTCCTTTTGCTTAGCTCTGCTTAACTGAGTGAAAATAAGTGCCGCTGAGCTCCAATCTGCTTAAACATAGAGTGACACATCCCCTTGTGATGTCAGCTACCTGTTCTACTACTGCCTACATGGTTCTAGCCATATACTGTTTTTATCTGAGGACACAGTGGCCCATTTTTGCTATTCTTTAACCCCAGCTCATTTACATACAGCTCCTTGCATATACCCTGCATACCTCACTACTCCAGAGCCTGCCTCCTTAGCAACTAATGAAACCTATCATTGTACATTCTGCATGCAGGGCACTATAATGCATTATTTTTGCAAATGTATTATTTTCAGTTTTTCAACATTTTAATTTTTTTTTTTGCATAATGGCATGTTTGCACATTGCTGTACACTGCGCAAATGTAATATGTGTGTTAAAATAAATAATATATTTTAATGATTTGAATAGCTTTTTGGACTCACTGGCCATAGATATGGCCATTTGCATGCCATGCATTGCAATATCAAACCTTCTTTTTGAGCTTTTACAGCCCCTATTTAAATTTTACATTTCTGTACACAGTTTTTTCTGACACCAACATCTCACCTACATGGGTGCTTTTCTTGTTATTGGGTCACAAATCACCCTCATTTGCATGTATTTCACCTGCCTATGAGGTGATTTGCATTTCATGGACACTTCCGTGTCTGCACACTCATGCATGTCCCTCTGCTCTGTTTACTAGATTGCTTGGCAGCTGTTTTCTGTATTGGGTCCATGCCACTATGCCTACATGGAAAATTACACCATGTAAGCTTTATTGACTTCCCCCCATTTATAGACTCAGCACAAAAATATGAGGAACATCAGATATGTTTCTGTTTTAGTTTTCCAGAACATAATGGATGTTTCTCAAATGTTGGTGTGTCCTCCGTTATATGATAATAGAACAGTTTGGCCACTCACTGTTACTTCAGCAACCTGACTTTTTTCTGTCGCTATATGCATGACTTACAATGGGCATGCTGGTTGGGCTGTCCAATCAGAGTGCTCATTTTTGAATAGTGATGAGATATTATTGTTTAATAGAATATAAATATAATGGTGGTTACAATCATAAATCAGATACATTTGAAGAGCACCTGCTTTTAGAAGGGTAACATTGCAGTTCTATTTCTGTTGAAGTAGAAATGATTGGAAAGCTATTAAACATGTTTGGAATTTTGTTTTACTTTTTTTAATTTAGGGAGGTGATGATAATTAGAAGGGGACATGTAATTTCTGGGGGCATCGTGCTACTTATAGTTTTTTGGCATCTGTAGGAAACTGACAAAGTGGGTATATTGCTTTTTCCTGCTGTTTGATTTTCATTTACTATACTGTTAATATGAACTTTTTATTTATTTATTTATTTATTTTACATTTGTTGACCGGGCTAGACTAGCTGGATATATCTCCATTTTCAGTAGAGGCCTGGGGAGAAAAGCTCCACACAGAACATAACAGTGAGACATACTTTTAATAAACACAAAGAATACAAGTAAGACAACATTAGTAATAAAACAAATACACATTGATAATAACAAACTTGGTGATAAAATTCACAAAAAGTAAGGCACACCATCATTAAAAGTCCTGACTAGAGATAGGACAGTTTCAAGGGTTACTTAATAATTACATACAGGCTATGCCATATGGCTCCTACTACAGTAAGAAATAAACTAAAAAGTGGGAGGAGAAGAAGGAGGGAAAAAAAAGTAATGTGAGAAAATAGGGAAGAGATAGAAGTCAAGAGATGAGAGAAAAAGAGAGACAAACAAGAGGATATGGGAGAGGTAAGAGAAATAGGTCAGAACATAGAGTGACTTAAAGGGAAAGGAAAGGTATATGCTAGATATAAAGCACAGGGTGTGGTAAAAGGTCAGGAGAGGGGGAGGAGAGAAGTTAGTCAGGTGTACTACATGAGCAAAGCCAGTGATTTTGAAAGTACAGTTTGATTTGTTGTTTGAAGAGGGGTAGGGATGTGATTAGTGTTATATCCCTAGGTAATAAATTCCATACTTGGCCTGTGGTATTAGTGAATAGTGAGTCACCAGCTAAGTTGTGAGCTTTTATGGGTTTGGTCAAGAGTTTAGAAGAGGAGCGAAGGGAGGTAAGATTGTTATAATGGGGTAAAAGCTGTGAAAGAATAGGGGTGTTATCAGGTTGGTACAAAATTTTGTGGGCAATAGAGAGTTGTGTGAGTGTAAGATAGTTTTGTAGTTCTAGCCAGCCTAGAAGTTTCAAATTAAGGCAGTGATGGGTTCTGAAGGGGTTGCCAGTGGCGAAGCGGGCAATGTTATTGTAGCAAGTTGCTAGTTTGTTTAGGTTAGACTTCTTGAGGTTAGTGAAGATAGGAGAGGCATAAAAGAGAGTGGATATAAGATGGGAGTGGGCAATAGTAGCTCTAGCTGATGGGGTGAGAAATGGTTTGATCCGGTATCAGGATCCCATTTTTCTGTTTACAGATTTGATGGTGTTGTTGATGTGTTGATCAAAAGAGAGATTGTTATCAATGGTTATTCCAAGCAGTTTAGTTGTAGAGTCTGGAGAGATGACAGTATTGTTGTTAGACAGGATGGTAAAATGTAGTGGGGAGGTACGAGTGGTGGGGGTGAAGAGGAGAAATTTAGTTTTTTTAGCATTAAGGAGGAGGTATCGTCTAGTAAACCATGTTTCTACTGTGTTGAAGATAGTTTGGGTTAATGTGATTAGGTCAGAAGATGAGGTTGCTGAACAAATAATAGTGGAGTCGTCAGCGTATTGAATGCAGGTGGCTTGTGGAATAACAGAGTGGAGATCATTAATAAAGAGGGAGAAGAGAAGTGGGCCAAGAATAGAGCCCTGAGGGACTCCAATAGAAATGGGCAATAAGGAGGAGATGTGGTTGTCCCAAAGAACGGCTTGTTGTCTGTTGCAGAGATATGAACTAAACCATTTTATGGAAAGTTTGTCAAATGAGAGGGATTCCAGAATATTAATTAAAGAAGAGTGGTTAACCATGTCAAAAGCTTTTGAAAGGTCGATGAATAGTGCGGAAGAGAAAAGGTTATTATTGCGATTGCTGTTGATAGTATCAACAAAGGAAAGGAGGGCAGTGGTGTTGCTATGGTGGGGTCTAAAACCATGTTGACAGTTAGCTATGATATTGTGTAGGGAGAGATATTGAACAAGTTGTTGATGAATACACTTCTCCATAATCTTTGCTAAAGGTGAGAGAAGTGCAATTGGTCTAAAGTTAGAATAGTCGATAGAGTTACCGCCTTTGTGCAGTGGGATAATATGAGAGACTTTCCAGATGTCAGGGATAGTTCCTTCTTGGATGGTTCTATTTATAAATATAGTTATTGGGTAGGCAATTTCTTTGGCAGCTTTTTGCAGAAAAAGGGAGGGAAGCTTGTCAGCAGAGGGCGTACAAGGTTTCAGTTTGAGGATAAGTCGGTGGATGAAAGAGGTAGAGACAGGTTGTAGAGAGAAGTTGTAGGAAGAGTTTGCTAGAATATTTGGGGGGTAGAAGTTATTAGTGTTCAGTTGACTTGCAAGGGATTGAATGGTTTCAGTAAAGAAGGAGTTAAAAGCATTGGCAGTTTGGTCAGGGGTGTCTGGGTCAGCATTTAGTGGGGAGGGAGTTTTGGCTGTACCTGGAGAAAGGAGTCTATTGATAGAAGACCAAAATTGTTTTGGTTTATTAAAATGTGTTTCTTGTAGTTCACAGTAAAACTTTCTTTTGTCATTTATTATAGCTTTTTTGGTAAGGTTTCTTAGTTGACGAAAATGAAGGAAATCAGAGTTTAATCTATGGCACCTCCATTTGGCCCAAACCTTGTTTTTAGAGAGGATAAGTTTTTTAGTTTCATTTGATAGCCAAGGGGCTGTATTTGACCTCATTCTAATGGTACGTTCAGGAGCATGTTTATTCAGAATGGAAAGAAAAGTAGAATTGAAGAATAATACTGCTTCGTTAAGTGGAAGTATTTTTAAGGGGTTCCAGTTACAAGCTCTGAGTTCGTTTTGAAATAGGTCAGTTTTAAAGTGTTTGGTAGATCGTATATTTCTAATATTAGGGAGGTGAGGATAGTCATTTTTCTCTCTTGTGATAAAGGTTAAGCAATGATCACTGAGGTCATCAGGCAAAGTACCTACATTGTATGTGATGTTAACTTTGTTTATTAGTATCCAGTCTAAAATGGTTTGTTTTTACTTGGTTTGTTAAGCCTTGTAGTAGAGGTAATGGTTTGGGTGAAACCATTTAGGTTGATGTGAGAGGTGGGATTGTCAGTGTTGATGGTATTCCAGTCTATATTAAAGTCACCAAGAATTATAGTTTCCTGGGGGTAGTTGATGGAAACCCAACTAAGAAAGTCTTCTAAGATAGGTATATTGTCGCCAGGAGGTATATACATACAGATGATGTAAAGGGCTTTCTTTGCATTTAGTTGGAGTTTAGTAATAATGGCTTCCACTTTACTGTCCTGGGTTGGACAGGCAGACAGGGTAGAGATGTTGAAGTGATTTTTAAACAGAATTGCTACTCCACCACCCTTACGTTTAGTACGGTCAAGCCTTAGTATATTATATCCTTGGGGTATAATTTCAGTGTCTTTGGTAGCTGGCTTAAGCCAGGTTTCGGAGAGACAGAGAATGTCAGAACTGTGAGTATCTAGGAGAGCATGTAGGTAGGGTATTTTATTATTTACACTGCATATGTTAAGATGCCCTAAGAGAAGGGTGTTATTTGAGGTTGGTCTGGATGTTTGTAGAGAAGGATTCATGGGGCCAGGGTTGGGGTGAACATCTCCGTCTTTTAAGGTAGAGTTGTCAGGAGCAGGTGTAAGGTTGCTCTTAAGAAGGGTTAGAGGTTTTATTTTTCTATCTGAGGATAGGGTGTAGGTGAGGTGAGAGTGCCTGTGGAATTTGGCTAGGTTGTAGCTAAAGGTGGAATTGACATTTAGGAATGAACTGAGAGGAGTTTGGGAGGTAGAAGTAAGTTTTTGTTTATTGGTGGGTTGAATGCTGAGTGGGTATTCTAAAAAGGAAAGGAGGTAGGTAGAGAAGAGAGTAGTAGAGAGTAGTAATGAGAGTATAAGCTGTGTGGATAAGTTGAGGGCCATTATTATGAGTGAGTAAGGTAGAAGAGATTAAAGTAGAGATATATGATAAGGGTTAGCAAGGTGGTAGTAAGTGTTTAAGTTAACAGGGAAGAATAATAGAGAGGTAAGACTAGTGATAAGGATATTAAGGTGTTTGCAAGATAGAGGGACAGGTAAAGTGTGTAGAATGATAATAGAAATAAGAGATAATAGAGAAAGAGGAAGGAGGTCTTATGATGGGAATGTTAGTAACTAATGGAGGAAAGTAGTTGGAGGATGTGGGGTGTGGAGGGGGGAGGGGTTCAAATTTGGCGGGAAGCAGAAGGATATGGTAGTAAGTAAGTGGGTGGGATTAGAGAAGTATAAGGCTAGGGCCCCTGCGGGTGGGTGGGAATTGGGGGTAGGGAGGGGAGCAGAGTGAGCCCGCAGGGCGAACGAAGCGGGGCACACAGAGTAGACCGAAGGAGAAAGGAAAAATTATCAGCAAAAGCTAGGGGAGTCAAAGCAAGAGAAGGTAGCCTAGCAGGAGAGGAAAAGAGAGAGTAATTAGAAGGAGGAAAGGGATAGGGGTAGGAAGGGTGAGAATAGAAGAATAAGGTAGAGATAAATACTAGTATACTAAGTAAAGACGGAGATAGAGTGACATCTAGTGGTCAAGAGCGGAGGTGCAGTAAGCATACAAAGGAGTTTCCAAGCTTAGAGGTAGTCTAATGGGAGAGAGAGGATACGCTAGGTAGTATTCCAAGGAAAGTGGGAGGAGGTAATGGAGGAAAGAGGGGAAGGGGTAGCTGCAGGCTGCTTGGCTAGTGGCAATCAGAAAACTTAGCAGGAATAGATGATTAAAACCTAACACAGCATGATGAAGGTAAACATACTTTCTTGTTATCTGGAGGTAGTGGGAAGCAGGAGAAGACAATGTCCTGGATGTTTCCAAGGGTAGTAGGCAAGGGAGCACCCTAGTAGAGAAATAGTAGAGACACAACCCAGGCCAAAACCACAGGGTCAATCAGGGGATAGCTGGTACAAGAGGAAAAGTGGGAGAAAAAATGTTAAAATAGAATATAAGGAATACCAAAACCAGCAGCAGGGTGAAATAGGCCAATAAATATCCAAGTTCCGAAATGTCAATCCAAAGCACAGCTGTTTGTCCAAACACTCCTTTATTTTAACGCAGACAATTCTCACAGTACACCACGTTTTATGGAATGCAACTTCATCAGATAACATAAAACAAATTTGGTAAGGCTTAAATACACCAGATAACGAGCTCTCTAATTGGTAAATTAATCAATTACAGAAGTTAAAAAAGCCTGAAAGTTACTGCAACTGATGTTGTACAGGAGTTTACTAGACACAGAAAACCTATATAACAAATAAACTACCAAATATGTGTATGTTCAAATTCCAAAATAAAATTTTTGTTTAACAAAATGTTAAAAAAGTCTTAAAATATGTTTAAGCATATATCCATGAAAAATTGTGTTTTAAAAAATATATATATTCTAGACTAAATTAGCCTTTAACTTTAAAATAGGCTTAATAGAAACATAGTCGTTTAAGCCTGGTTTTTTATTTGATTCTAGGGAAATTTGCCAAAAAGTCTCCCTTTGCTCCAACCTAGCCTGCCATGGTCCACCCCTAGGGTCTATGTGTATACTGTCCAGAACAAAAAATTTAAATCCAGCTGTAGGACATGTAACTGTATGCTTGAACAAAGCGTTGTTGTTGTTTTCTTTTTGTACATCATACATATGTTCATATATCATCCGTTTGAGACTTCGCTCAGTCTTCCCCACGTAGTATGCTGGACACTTTGTACATGTGGCGAGATATATGACTCTTTGACTATTACAATTGTAATATGCCCTAGCTTTAATCACTTTGTTCAATGCAGTAAGTGCCACTTGTTCATCATGCAGAATATAGGAACACTGTACACAGGTCCCACATCTAAAGGTACCCTTACGTGTACGTGAAGAACTGTTTTGTGTAGGACCGTGCTCCAACAAACTTTTTAGATTTTTCCCTTTTCGGTAAACTGTTTTAATATTTTTTCCATACAAATTAGTTAAATCAGTAATTTCCTTGAATGTTTCCCACTCCTTGGAAATAATGTCCCTGATGTAACCAGAATTAGTACTGTATTGCGTAATAAACGCTTGTTTGAATTCTAAATTATTATCATTGCTGTCCTGACTATAGGAGATAGTACCTGTACCTAGGACAGGACTAAACCTGTCCCTTCTACCTGCTGTAACTTGGTCCCTAATGTTGTTGATAAACACCTCCGGGTAACCCCTGTCACAGAACATGTTGGTTAATTTTTGACATTCTGTCAAAAAATCCTCATCGTTGGAGGTCATTCGAGATAGTCTAACGAATTGACTCTTGACGATGCCTCTTTTTTGATACATTGGGTGTAAACTCTTATAATGAATATAACTATTTGAAAATGTTGGCTTTCTATATACAGTGGACTTAAACCCTCCTTGTCCATCTTTACTAAGAAGGACATCCAAGTATTCCACCTTATTCTCATAAATTTGGTGTGTGAATTTCAAAAAATCAGTCGTAGAAGACAAATACTCCATGAATTCTTGAATAAGTGTATCCGATCCTGTCCAAAAAATACAAATATCATCAAGGAACCTGTAATAGGCAACCCAATGTTGTTTGTAAGTACTGTTGAATACATATTTACTCTCCCATATAGAGAGAATAATATCTGCATATGTGGGGGCACAATTAGCCCCCATAGCAACCCCTGAGGTCTGTTTATAGTATTCACCTGCAAAGTAGATAAAATTGCAGTGCAGTACTAATTTCATAAGGTTCATTATTAGAAAGTTAACTTGGTTGTTGGCCTTGGGACAAGATGTGAGTGCTACTTCTAGCCATTGCAGGCCTATTTCATGTGGGATTACTGAAAACAAGTCTATTACATCTATGGTCAAAAATTTTAAATTAGGTACCATTAGACCAGGAGTTATTTGTTTCAGAAATTCCCAAGAGTCCTTAAGCAAATGGTTAGTTTTAGGCCAAAGCTTCTTAAACTGATAATCCAGAAACTTAGAAATAGTAGAAATTTTTGAACCTTGGGCTGCGACAATAGGTCTTAAGGGAGGGTCTTGCACGTTTTTATGGACCTTGGGTATTCCGAAAATGGAAGGTACCCTCGGTTCCGCGTTGTGTAAAAAAGTGTAAGTACTTTGATCAATTACAGATATATCCAGAAGATTTTTTATAGCCAAATCGATTTTTTTATAGGCTATATTAATTTCATTAAGTGAAACTGTACTATATCTGGTTTGATTGTTCAATATATGTTTCATTTTACCCTCATACAAAACTTGGTCCATTATCACCATGCCACCTCCCTTATCCGGTTCCATAATTCTGATACTTGTATCCTGTCTCAAGCTGTTCAAAAGTTGCCTTTCAGGAAAAGTTAAATTAGGGACAAATCTGTTGTGTTGACTAGAATTCCTGATCCCTTGTTCCATTCTCTTTTCTAGGTTTTTCAATTGAGGGTGGAGCGGAGGGTTAAAAGTACTACTTCTGTGTGGATGTTGTTGCCTACTTGAGTCATTTTGACCCATTAAATTCTCCAAATTAAGTTTTCTGATAAATAATTTCAAGTCCACAATGGCCTGAGTAGTGTCACTGCACCTACTAGGGATGTATTTAAGTCCTTTAGTAAACAGGTCAAAATAAATATCAGTAATCTGTAAATGACTATAGTTGTAAATGGAATAACCCCCTTTCTTGCATATACTGTAGGGAAATTCGGTATCATCCCCAGCACTGTAAACCATCTCTAAAGTGTCCGTTTCCCTAGTTGAACTAGAATTTAATATTCCTCCCTGTTGTTCCTCGGGTTGTTCCTCCTGTCCCCCGTGTGAGGGGGACATTCCGGGGAAAAAGAATGAGGTGTTTTCCTTTGGTTGCGGATCCTTTCTGATCTTCTAGGAAGCGGGTCTACAACCCATTCGTCAGACCTTTCTGCTACTTGTTCCTGCTCATACGTAACATGTTCTGAGTAGGATACCGTTCTGTGTGTTTTCTGAGTGTACCCGTGCTTAGATGGCGGTACAGGGTACTGACACCCCTCGTTATACTCCCTAATATCTCTCAATAATTTTTTATGTTTCCTTTTAAGAATAATGTCACATTTTGTGTCAACATCCTGCCTTATCTGATAATATTTCTTTTTTGCAGCTTCAACCTGAAACATAAGATCACTGGTAACAGCTTCATTGTATTTTTGAATATCCCTATCCAGTAACAATATCTCTTTTTCATTATTTGTAACAATGGCTTGCACAATAGCAACGACGGACTTCCAGAGAATGCCGTTTCTCCTACAGACGGGGAATGAACATGGTTCGAGGTCTCCAGGACAAGCTGAGTCAACCAATATACCGACTTCCACGTTCCAGGAGTGGTACAAGGACATACCCTCGTTTACAAATCAAGAAAGCAACGTTCGGGGGAACGATAGGAATTACAGCTTCAGAGACTCTTTGGGGGCACTTGAGGCATCATTATATAGGTACCGTAGTTTAAATTTAGACAATATGTACCTAAATGAATGCTTAAACAAACGTCTAGTGCCTAAAGGTTTAAGGGTACATAAGTATCCCAACAATGTGATCAAAGGAAGTGACTTTCATATTGAACTAATAAATGCATTTGATAACTGTGGGCTTGCTATTGTGCAAGCCATTGTTACAAATAATGAAAAAGAGATATTGTTACTGGATAGGGATATTCAAAAATACAATGAAGCTGTTACCAGTGATCTTATGTTTCAGGTTGAAGCTGCAAAAAAGAAATATTATCAGATAAGGCAGGATGTTGACACAAAATGTGACATTATTCTTAAAAGGAAACATAAAAAATTATTGAGAGATATTAGGGAGTATAACGAAGGGTGTCAGTACCCTGTACCACCATCTAAGCACGGGTACACTCAGAAAATACACAGAACGGTATCCTACTCAGAACATGTTACGTATGAGCAGGAACAAGTAGCAGAAAGGTCTGACGAATGGGTTGTAGACCCGCTTCCTAGAAGATCCGAAAGGATCCGCAACCAAAGGAAAACACCTCATTCTTTTTCCCCGGAATGTCCCCCTCACACGGGGGACAGGAGGAACAACCCGAGGAACAACAGGGAGGAATATTAAATTCTAGTTCAACTAGGGAAACGGACACTTTAGAGATGGTTTACAGTGCTGGGGATGATACCGAATTTCCCTACAGTATATGCAAGAAAGGGGGTTATTCCATTTACAACTATAGTCATTTACAGATTACTGATACTTATTTTGACCTGTTTACTAAAGGACTTAAATACATCCCTAGTAGGTGCAGTGACACTACTCAGGCCATTGTGGACTTGAAATTATTTATCAGAAAACTTAATTTGGAGAATTTAATGGGTCAAAATGACTCAAGTAGGCAACGACATCCACACAGAAGTAGTACTTTTAACCCTCCGCTCCACCCTCAATTGAAAAACCTAGAAAGGAGAATGGAACAAGGGATCAGGAATTCTAGTCAACACAACAGATTTGTCCCTAATTTAACTTTTCCTGAAAGGCAACTTTTGAACAGTTTGAGACAGGATACAAGTATCAGAATTATGGAACCGGATAAGGGAGGTGGCATGGTGATAATGGACCAAGTTTTGTATGAGGGTAAAATGAAACATATATTGAACAATCAAACCAGATATAGTACAGTTTCACTTAATGAAATTAATATAGCCTATAAAAAAATCGATTTGGCTATAAAAAATCTTCTGGATATATCTGTAATTGATCAAAGTACTTACACTTTTTTACACAATGCGGAACCGAGGGTACCTTCCATTTTCGGAATACCCAAGGTCCATAAAAACGTGCAAGACCCTCCCTTAAGACCTATTGTCGCAGCCCAAGGTTCAAAAATTTCTACTATTTCTAAGTTTCTGGATTATCAGTTTAAGAAGCTTTGGCCTAAAACTAACCATTTGCTTAAGGACTCTTGGGAATTTCTGAAACAAATAACTCCTGGTCTAATGGTACTTAATTTAAAATTTTTGACCATAGATGTAATAGATTTGTTTTCAGTAATCCCACATGAAATAGGCCTGCAATGGCTAGAAGAAGCACTCACATCTTGTCCCAAGGCCAACAACCAAGTTAACTTTCTAATAATGAACCTTATGAAATTAGTACTGCACTGCAATTTTATCTACTTTGCAGGTGAATACTATAAACAGACCTCAGGGGTTGCTATGGGGGCTAATTGTGCCCCCACATATGTGGATATTATTCTCTCTATATGGGAGAGTAAATATGTATTCAACAGTACTTACAAACAACATTGGGTTGCCTATTACAGGTTCCTTGATGATATTTGTATTTTTTGGACAGGATCGGATACACTTATTCAAGAATTCATGGAGTATTTGGCTTCTACGACTGATTTTTTGAAATTCACACACCAAATTTATGAGAATAAGGTGGAATACTTGGATGTCCTTCTTAGTAAAGATGGACAAGGAGGGTTTAAGTCCACTGTATATAGAAAGCCAACATTTTCAAATAGTTATATTCATTATAAGAGTTTACACCCAATGTATCAAAAAAGAGGCATCGTCAAGGGTCAATTCGTTAGAATATCTCGAATGACCTCCAACGATGAGGATTTTTTGACAGAATGTCAAAAATTAACCATGTTCTGTGACAGGGGTTACCCGGAGGTGTTTATCAACAACATTAGGGACCAAGTTACAGCAGGTAGAAGGGACAGGTTTAGTCCTGTCCTAGGTACAGGTACTATCTCCTATAGTCAGGACAGCAATGATAATAATTTAGAATTCAAACAAGCGTTTATTACGCAATACAGTACTAATTCTGGTTACATCAGGGACATTATTTCCAAGGAGTGGGAAACATTCAAGGAAATTACTGATTTAACTAATTTGTATGGAAAAAATATTAAAACAGTTTACTGAAAAGGGAAAAATCTAAAAAGTTTGTTGGAGCACGGTCCTGCACAAAACAGTTCTTCACGTACACGTAAGGGTACCTTTAGATGTGGGACCTGTGTACAGTGTTCCTATATTCTGCATGATGAACAAGTGGCACTTACTGCATTGAACAGAGTGATTAAAGCTAGGGCATATTACAATTGTAATAGTCAAAGAGTCATATATCTCGCCACATGTACAAAGTGTCCAGCATACTACGTGGGGAAGACTGAGCGAAGTCTCAAACGGAGGATATATGAACATATGTATGATGTACAAAAAGAAAACAACAACAACGCTTTGTTCAAGCATACAGTTACATGTCCTACAGCTGGATTTAAATTTTTTGTTCTGGACAGTATACACATAGACCCTAGGGGTGGACCATGGCAGGCTAGGTTGGAGCAAAGGGAGACTTTTGGCAAATTTCCCTAGAATCAAATAAAAAACCAGGCTTAAACGACTATGTTTCTATTAAGCCTATTTTAAAGTTAAAGGCTAATTTTGTCTAGAATATATATATTTTTTAAAACACAATTTTTCATGGATATATGCTTAAACATATTTTAAGACTTTTTTAACATTTTGTTAAACAAAAATTTTATTTTGGAATTTGAACATACACATATTTGGTAGTTTATTTGTTATATAGGTTTTCTGTGTCTAGTAAACTCCTGTACAACATCAGTTGCAGTAACTTTCAGGCTTTTTTAACTTCTGTAATTGATTAATTTACCAATTAGAGAGCTCGTTATCTGGTGTATTTAAGCCTTACCAAATTTGTTTTATGTTATCTGATGAAGTTGCATTCCGCAACGAAAACGTGGTGTTCTGTGAGAATTGTCTGCGTTAAAATAAAGGAGTGTTTGGACAAACAGCTGTGCTTTGGATTGACATTTCGGAACTTGGATATTTATTGGCCTATTTCACCCTGCTGCTGGTTTTGGTATTCCTTGCTTTTTTACCAGTTGCCTCTTGGTTCTTGGACTTTGTGTTAAAAATAGAATATAACATACAGATTCTCAATGCAGGGTAAATGTAGAAAAAAACACAGGTTATACAAATTGTGAGCAGAGCAAAAAACACATAATGAAATACATATAGTCAAGCTAGGTCAGTCAGTATCAGTATAATGATATACATATAGTCATCAGTAAAATGATATAGCAATAACCCACGCCTGGGTGTGGGTAATGCTAAATTTACCCACGGTTGGCGTGGTTTGGTCCCAAGGCGGCCGAGGGACCAAACAAAGCCAACCGTGGGTAAATTTAGCATTACCCACCAGAAGTGGTTATTGCTATTATATGACATTATTTAAGAAAAGAAACTGTTACTTTTCTTAAATAATGGCATAGTATAATGCCTGTTTACTGCCCTTCCGCAGATGTCTGGCATCGCGGCAGTTCTGATGTACTGCGCGCCTGCGCGGTACATCAGAGTTGAGCAAAAGCAACGGAGAAAGCAAGATCTCCGTTGCTTTTTCTATGTCTCACTATGTTAAATGGGTTTAACATAGCGAGACAGTTTAAAATAAGCAGCGGACATCTCCGTTGCTTATTTTAAAACTGTCTCGCTATGTTAAACTCATTAACATAGCGAGACTAAAAAAGCTGGAGATCTTGCTTTCTCCGTTACAACACTGCCTCGCTATGTTAAATGGGTTTAACATAACGAGACAGCTTTAAAATAAGCAACGGAGATCTCCGTTGCTTATTTTAAAGCTGTCTGCATGTTAAACCCATTTAACATAGCGAGACAATGTTAAAAACGAGTTATACTAATGGAAAAAAGTCCGGGCGACCGGACCTTTTTCCATTAGTATAACTCGATTTACAACGGGCACGCTGGCCAATCAGCGTGCACGTTTTGGGGGGATCATGGTATAATATACAATAGTCAAGCTAGGTCAGGCAGTATCAGTAGGGAAAATCAACATTTAGGCATAGTAGATGCTATATTTAAATCTCATAACAGGCTATTGCAGGCTATAACTTAAACACAACCTTAAAGGATGCTATCGACAAAGTACACATTTAGTAACAATAAGTAGGTAAGCTAAAGGGGGGCCTTAGCAGAGTGGGATCCCAGCCCAGTCTACAAAAGTAAGGCCACTACAGCTCCACGTAGAGCAGTATAGTTAGACAAGGCACAGAGTAGGTATATGGGATGTAAAGCACAAAAACACAGATTAAACAGCTATACATACACTGTTGGGCAGAACAGTAACCATATTCAGAGAGAGCTTGATTATCAGCAGTCACTAAATGCAGGTTAAAACAAACGCTAAATATAGCTGGTAGTACAGAGGCTAGCATAGGAGGAAGTCCAGTTTAAGTATAACTTGTAGCTAAACGCATTCGCGTTTACAGAAACATGTGTAAGCAAAGTTAAAATATATAGAGACTGGCAAAGGAGCAATCTCACTTCAAAAGTAATATAAAGTAGCTAAACGCAGTCGCGTTTACATGTACACGACATGTACACAAGCTAAAGCATCAAAACCATACAGTTCCTCGGAAAAGTTTGTGTAATACGCATTCGCGTTTACATGAACACCTCATGTACACAAGCTAAAGCATATAACTATGCAGTTCCTCTGAAAATTGTGTGTAATGCACAAAACAAACAAATCAATAAAGGTAACATAAAGTTAAATGCATCCACGTTAATAAGAACTTCATAAATGCGTAGCTAATCATCTAGGGACTAGCAATGGAGCAATCCCAATTCTAAAGCAATACCTTATAGCTAAACGCATTAGCGTTTACATGATTAACATATCTACCCAAGCTAAAACATTGTAGCCATACAGTTCCTCAAAAAAATCATGTGCAATAAACAAAATAAAAACTTACTGCAGAGTTTTAGCACACAGCCAAGCACGCACAGCAGCAGCGAGGTGGGCAGATTCAAAGATGGCGCCCTTAGGGATATGGACGGACTTTAAAAATTTTGAATGAATGAATGAATGAATGAATGAATGAATAGGGTTTAACCACAATGTTTGAAATGACTTAACAATTTAGTGGTGATTTATAAGCCTGATAATGGGAGAAAACATGTTTGCAGTTTCAAGTCTTTCATAGTTGCTAAAGGAGCGTAAGTTTATTTTTTGAAACATTAACAAGGTACAAGAGCACTTGTCTTTAATACAATCAGTTTAGTTTCTATCTCATTTTTCTGCAAATGTGTTGTAATTTCGACTAGAGGACCATTTCACCAGATCATCAGCAAACTGTCATATTCATGTGGGGATATTGCTGATAAACAGGTAAATAGGATTATGACTTCTGATAATTGAGTTTATGGGGGTGGAGGTGGATGTCTTAATGCATATATGGATAATTTTGCATTTGAGATATGATCCAAACCAGTTAAGAATCAAGTTTTGAACAATGAATTAGAGAAGGAGTTGGAGTATTCATGGCTGGAGGCAGAAGTGAATGCTTTGATTGATGCAATAAAAATGGCTGTAGCAAGACAATTTTTATTTAATATGTTCATAGACCAGATGGCTTAATGGTTATGGTCTGTGCCTCCCATGCACAAGGTACAAGGTTCGATCCTAACCTCCAACCAATGCCTGTTTGGATGCCTTGGTTGCATGTTCTCCCTGTGTCTCCATGGGTTTTCCCCATGTCTGAAAAACACGCTGAGTGTTTCCATCTCAAACTCACCAAGGGATGGAGTTGTGGCAGCAGCACAGACCCTACATGTTTACCTATAGGAGGAAGAGTTGTAAAGACCAACCACTTTGGGCATCTACTGTGGTGCACAGTATCCTCAAGGTAGGAGAATACAGATTACAGACTGCACAGTAGCTGGGACAGCCACTTGTTGGTGTAAAATATGGCTGTAGGTGATTCCGTCATGTTGACTAATGTCACCAAAAATGGGCATGGGTAGTTACCGGAAATAAATGGGATGAGGACCTGGCCTACTCTGACCCACACCAGGAACCCTTGCCAATGGTGGGAGGCATGTATGTGCCCCTATTGGCCAGTGTGTGCCCACCATAAAGCCCAGCTGCCCTAGGTCAATAAATTACTGGCTGGCTGTTGTCTAGTTGCCCAGCCTGGGTTACCTGGGGTTGAGCGAAAGCTGGATGTAAAATCAACCAACCTGTTAAACATGAACTGAGAATTGTTACGATTAATGTAGGTTCACTGACAGGATGCGGCTTGGAAGTGGGTGACATGATGATACAGATGAGGCTGGACATACTATGTATCCAAGAGATGAGATGGCAGGGCAGTGCAACAAAGCCACTTAGCTTAGGATTCAGGCTCTACTACACAGGTGGGGGACAGGCTAGAAATGGTGTAAGAATTGTGGTGAGAAATAGGCTTCAGAAGGCAGTGAGGGACATCATCAGAATTAATGACAGACTCATGGCAATCAGACTCCAGTGTAATGATAGGGCAGTATTCATAATCTCAACCTATGCCCCACAGTGAGAAAAAGAGTGCATTCAGACAGCAGCTGCAGGACCTACTAGATAAAGCAGGACAACATGAATTGATGTTAATAATGGGTGACTCAAATGCACATATCGGGACAGACAGATCAGGATATGAGGACTGCCTTGGTCCACATGGGTGGGGCAACAAGAATAAAGAAGGAGAAGCCATTCTAGACTTCTGTCTGGCAAATGGCTTGATAGTAGCCAACACATGGTTCAGAAATAGAGACAGTCACAAGATCACATACAAGAGTAGCTAACATGCAACTCAGGTAGACTTCCTCCTTGTAAGGAAAAGGCACTGGGGTAGAATTCCATGATTGCAAAATCCTCCTCAGTGAAACAGTCAGTCCACAGCATAAACCACCAGTTGCCAAAATCAGCTGGAAGCAGTGGTTAGAGAAGGATGTAAGGTCAACAGAGACTAGACTGAAGACCTGGAAGCTGATTGGAGAGAAAGTACAGCAGTTCAACGAATTACTCAGGGCTCTAGCACCCCAAAAAGAGGAGGAAATAGGTGAAGTTGAAGAAGAGTGGCAGCACCTAAAAACAGCATGTGTTAGGACTACAGAAAAGATATGTAGGTGAGCCAGGTATGGAAATAAGGTACATAAGGAAAGCTGGTGGTAGAATGCAGAAGTCCAGGAAGTCATCAGAAGAAAGAAGGAATGCAGGAAGAAGTGGGAGATAGAAAAGACTGACCATGCTAGAAAGGACTACTGGTTTGCTAACAAAGAAGCTAAGAAAGAAGTTGCAATAGCAAAGAATAGGGCATCTGAGGCACTCTACCAACTTCTGGAAAGTGACTCAGTAAGGGGCGCAAAGAAACTACATCAGGTTGCAAGGCAAAGACAGAAAGATAAAGAAGATAGTCAGGCACCCTTCATAAGGGATGCCAGCAACAACCTGCTCACCAGTCCACAGGACATCAAAGGCAGATGGAAGGAGTATTTTCAGCAGCTTCTAAATGAAGAAAACCCCACAGAAGCTGTACTGCCCCAGAAACAGCCTACAATGAGAGTAGAAGAGGAGCCCACCTTAGAAGAAGTAAGAACAGCACTAAGGAAGATGAAGTCAGGGAAAGCAGTAGGCTCAGATGAGGTCGCAGCAGATATGATAAAGATGATGGGTGAGATAGGGGAAAAATGGCTCCTGAGGGTACTAATAGCAGTGTGGAGAGAAAGGTGTATCCCAGATGACTGGAGAATAAGCATAGTCATGCCAGTGTATAAGAACAAAGAGGACATCCACAACTGTGGGCAGTACAGAGGCATCAAACTCCTACCACTTGGTATGAAAGTTCTGGAAAGGGTGATTTATAAATGAATGCACAGAGTAGTACAATGTAAGATGTGAGATTAGCAATTCAGATTCAGATCAGAATGCAACACAATTGATCTGATGTTTGCACTGAGACAGATACTTGAGAAGAAGCTAGAGATGAGGAGACAGTCCAACTGGGCATTCCTAGACTTGGAGGAAGCATATGACATGGTCCCAGAAAAGCTGATCTGGGCAGTGCTGCGGTGGTTTGATGTCCCAGTAACATTGGTAGAATTAGTGCAGGCTATGTACAAGGACCCAGTGACTGAAGTACAAACAGTGTTTGGCCTCACAGAGGGGTTTCCAGTGTAAGTGGGTGTTCACCAGGGTTCAGCTCTGAGCCCACTGCTGTTCATACTGTTGATGGACTACATTAGCAAACAGATTGGAGGGAAGAGATCAACAAAGCTGCTGTAGGCAGATGATGTGGCAGTACAAGCAGACTCTGAGCTAGAACTTCAGCAAAGGATAGGAGAATGTAATGCAAATTTGAAGGTGCATGGGATGAAACTAAGCACAGATAAGATTGGTAATGGCAGCAAATTGGGGAAAATCAGAAGAAGCTGAGAATAGAGATAGAAGGAAAGATAGTGGAACAAGTAAACAGCTTCAAGTATCTGGGAGGAGTGGTTGGGAAGAAGGGTAGTCTGAATGAAGAGGTCAAAGCTAGAATCAGAAGGGCTGCAGCCAACTGGCATAGAGCATCAGGTGTATTCTTTGACAGAAGAATGCCAAAGAAGCTGAAAGGTAAGGTGTTCAAGACAGTGGTGCGACCAGTACTACTATTTGATACAGAAACCTTGGCAGTAAAGGCAGAACAGCTGAAGCTAGAGGTGATGGAAACGAAGTGCCTTAGAAAGGTGGTAGGATGCACAGGGTCCCAATCATGTAGTCGGACTTTTACAAGTTCAAACCACATATGGTCGAGACCATACGTTCGAATTTGTAAATGTTTGAGCGTTTGAATGGAACTCTCCAAAAGCGGAGGCTTCCATTCACTTCAATGTGGTGCAATCTCGAAGTTGGTATATTTAAGTAGTGGTGGGTGCAGGGGGGCTTGCCCCCCTGGTTAAAACAAGTTTTTGTTTTGTGTGCTGTGTTGTTATTTTTTTAGATACTTGAAGTTCTGCAACTTCGAACATAATTGTTCGACCATTAGGTGTTCGGAGTTACGGAACATCGACTATCTATTATATTCCCGGATGCACACTGTGGGACAAATGAAGAAATGAGGACATAAGAGGAGAAGCCAAAATAGCTCCGATTGTAGAAAAGATCAAAGAGAACAGATTACGGTGGTTTGGGCACATGAGTAGAAAAGCAGAAGACAATCTGGTGAGGAAGATTTTGGACAGACAGAAAGAAAGTAAGAGGAAGTGAGGACATCCAGCAAAAAGGTGGATGGATTGTGTGAAAGAAGGTCTGTGACAGTCAGGCATGAGTGTTGAAGAAGGCAGGAGTGTGGCACTGAATCGAGAGGGTTGGCGACAGTTAACACGATACCCCAACCCCATGTAGAAAAATGGGATAAAGGTGACTGATGATGATGATAAGACAGAGGCAGTAAAGGTGAGAAGAAAAATACAGGTATTGCACCATATCCAAAGGCATGCTAGACTATGCATTGTTAGTTATTTTGTTCATAGTCATGTTTTAATTGTTATTAAATAGCCTTCTGTATTATTTAAAGAGGTTAAGCTACACTGGTATGATTCCTTAGTGGTCTGGCTGGACTTGGTTGGTAGTTTTCATAAGGGGTTAACAAATGCAATTTCCACAGATCTGGCAAGGTGCTTGACCTTAAGGACTTTTTAATGTTATACTGTAAAGGGGTTGATATATCTAGCCACCTATGTGTACAAACTGTCTATGTGATGATGTGTTCTTGTGACTGTTTAATATTTTTTATTACAAGTATATGTAAAATACAAAGATATGCATTCCATAAAATGTGTGGCTAACCAGTTAATGAAATATAATGTCGATCTCGTATATAGCATGTAACAAACCTCAGCCTTTAATAGAAACTTTATCATCTCTCCAGTCACAGTTCTATCTCTTTACTCTCCAATATCCATTGTAATGTCGCCATTTATGTGAATTCCCTCACCATAGTCAACCTGACACCCCAGACCCCTGCTTCTTCATTGGTCTTAGCCAGCATCACCCTTCTCACCTTTTCTTATCAATTACTATCATTTAGTCACACATTAGTCTCATACCCTAACACTCATGGGAGCTTTGTCACGTCCCTATCTCTTAGAAGTTAAGTACATGACACCACTCCTTATAAAACCTTCTCTAACTTTCCACTTGAATTCTCTAATGATTTTCAGAAATTCTCAGTCTTTTTGACCCTTTATGCCATTTGCAGCTCCTGACATTTTTGTCCTTATCTACTGGTGTCAGTACTCAGACTACTTCAATATCCTTCTTGATCCATTTCTTTTCTAAGGCCTCATCACCATCACCATTTGAATCATGTACAAACTTACATTATTTAGGAATATGTTACGCCATACCTGTCTAGCCGTAATCTACTAGTATACTTCCCTGTGCCCACTAATATTTCTAAAATGCACGCCTCATATCTTCTTCCTCTGGGACACATTCCTGCATGTCTGAATCCCTTTTCCTCTCACATTTTCCAGAGCAATTACTGCCTAAGGAACAACTTGTTCAGGATGGACATTTCTTGGTCATGCATAGCCTGCCTTTAAGCCAGTTCCACAAAAAACTTTCCAAATCATCCCATGCCTAGCCTATAAGTTCTATTATTGCTTATTTCTCATATCTGTGATATCTACATAGATCAACCATCATCTTTCTTTTTGGATCCTATATCACTTTTGCCATGGTACCACACTCTCTTTCTCTAGTTCTATGTGAGTAACAGCACCTCCTGCCTGTATTCAGTACCGCTTAACCTGTAAATACACTCTGCCAGTACCATAGGGTAGGTCCTTCTCTCATGCACCAGACCCATGAGTTCATCCTTCTCCCCACCTCCTTGTAGGAGCTGGCTGATTCTCTCCAGTCTACGTACATGCCAAACCTGTCCCGACTCTACTACAGCTAAGATATCTGCAGAACTCATCTGAAGTCAGAGTCCCAGACTGTCTTTTCTTATATAGTTCATCCTCTGTACAATTCAGAATACCCTCAAGCAAGCTTCAACCCATTATTCTCATGTTCATTCCCACTGTATCACCATGTATACAAAAGCCATTCAATTCTAGTGCATATTTATCAAAATGTGATAAATCCTAAGCATCACACATTCTGTCAGCTTTTCTGTCATCATCAGTTCCACGGTTCCAAATAACCACATTTCTAGGCAGCCAGCACATGTTTTCAGTCATGAAGAATTACTGTCTATGAAATTTAACTTTACTGGATTTACTCTGCATTTTCATATCCTGCCTTGTTTCTCCCTCTTCTGCAACAGCTCACTCTCACAGAAATTCCAAATTCATCTTTGAATTATCATCCACAAGAATACTTGCATCTAGTTTTAAATGCACTGGCTCTATTTTCTGCTCAATATTATTGACCCCACCAATTCCCCAGTCTTTGCTTAATCTAATGACCCACCTCTTCCACTTATTTGTTAAAGCTTGGATGTCTTTACTAAGTCCTTACAAATTACAATTTTTAGGAGTATATTCAATTTCTCGGTTATGCAACCATATGCAAACAGTCATAAGCATGCTATGTATCTGCTTGTCTTCACCATCCCTAGAAGGGCCCTTCTCAAAGTGTCTATATCATATGTTCGAAGTTTTATAACTTCGAACGTTAAATATCGGATTTAAATGTTTGAAGTTATAAAACTTCGAACATATGTAAAAAAAAAAACAAACAAACCCAAAACTAATGGCTGAAGGCAGGGCGTAAGCACCCTTGTACCCCCAACACTACCCGCTCTTTAAATATAGCAACTCCGAGACTGCACTATAGTAGAATCTTCCCTTTACCGCACTGTAGTGCGGTCTCGGAATTGGTATATTTAAAGAGCGGGGAGTGTGGGGGGGTGCAGGGGAGCTTGCCCCCTGCCTACACTAGTCAGGTAAGTTCCATTTGTTTTTGTTTTGTTTTTTTTTAATTTATTATATGTTCGATGTTTGAAACTTCAAACATTTAAATTTGATTATTTAATGTTCAAAGTTTTTAAACTTCGAACATATAATATAGACCCTTCTCATAACCTTACTAATGTGTAAATCAAATGGCCTGGAGACAGTTGACACACTTGGCATGGACAATGGGAATTCTAGCCTTCCCTGAGCACTCCACCTAATTATCTCAACACTCCATATTATGTTCACCATACAGCAAGATCCTGAACCCTAAAAATGTTGATTTATGTGTCAAAAACTTTCCTGAGTACAGACTATAATATGCTATGCTGGCCCTCCTGGTACTCAAAGTCTCTCTTTGTAAAGTCCAAAAACACATCTTATTTATCAACTAACTATAATTTTTCATGAACAAAGCTGTCTGGCCCTTGCACTAATAAGTGGGGCAGCAATTCACCCAGTCTAGTAACTAAACTTAGGGCTCAGTATTTCTATCAATCTTAAGAAAGAATAAAGGTCTTTAATCTTCAGGATCTGAAATATATCTTTCTCACTTGACTACAACCCTTGCCAGTCTTATCAAGAGCTCTAATTTGCAGTCATTTCCATTCATACTAAATTACTCTGTGAAGACTTTCCTTAATCTCGCGCCAGTTTTAAAAAATGTACTAATAAAACACCTGGTATCTTTGCCTTACCCCCCCTCCCAAAGGTATGAATAGCTTTGCTAACATCTTTATTTCCAAAAACTAAAATTTACTGATGAGAACAACTCAAACTTTTACAAAAAATAGTCAATGACGATAACATTATGCTTATATAAGCATGTTATTTACAAAACTGCAATGGTGAATTTGACATCAGCCAGTGCTGGTATATATCATCATACTTTTCATCTTCTTGTCATTTTCCAATATATAGACTAAGTACAACAGCATTACATGCATACTATAACTTCTCAAGTTATAAATTCTGTTTTTCAATCTTCATCTTCAACCTAGCAAAGATGTCATCCCCCAATAATATACCAGTCATCATCATTTTAATTATGTACCTCAACTTTTCATGCACAATTCATGTTCTGTCCAAATGACATTGACACAATGCTGGTTACCATTTTCCTCTAAGACTCATTCAAACCACAACCAATATGTTTAGCCTACATATATATCTTATATTACAGAGGGTATCAACATTTACTGTATATCTTTTCCAAAACAAACTGATCACTTATAAGTCATTTCCAAAAGGGGACCACCAATTACCAGCAAGAAACAAGCATAGTGTGGTCATACAACTTCATCCCATGGGTCTTCTGCAACCAGCTCTTCCAAATAAATAAACTTACAAACGCTACAACCAAAAAGCAGACATATTGTACAAAACTAAAAACAAAAATGAACTTCTACAAGTTGCAGATATATTTATACATGGGATTTAATAAAGCCAACACTGACTTTTTTCCATGTAGGCATAGTGGCACACTGCTTACATGAAAATATGCAGGTATTCAATCCAGTAAACAGAGCTGAGGGGTAGGCATGAGCGTGCCAACACGGAAGCATCCAAGGCATGCAAATCTCCTCACAAGCAGGTGAATTGTATGCAAAGGAGTGTGGTAGAGTGATTCAGCAAGCAGATAGCCAGTCCTGCAGACCCCGTGTTGGTGTCCGAAACATACACAGAAAAATTCCATGTACAGGATTTTAAAAAGACAACATGGGCTGTAAAAATGCATTCAGAAGGACAGAGATAGCATAGCAGACACAGATATGTGCAAAAATATCCACTGTGTGTCCAAAACCTAATAGAAAATAATTGAATTTTTTTTTTTAATAATCAGGTTATGTTTGCGTAGTGTGCCACAGTACACAAACATGCTGTTATGAAAAATAAAAAAATTAAAGTGTAAAAATGAAAATTAGCAGTATGTGACAGTAATGTATTATAGGACCCTGCGTGGAGTATGTACAATGGTAGACTGCTGTGGTTGCTAATGCGGCAGGGTCTAGAACCATGAAGTTTCCTGGTTGTGTGCATGGATCCCTTGCAAATGATCTGGGGTTACTGAATATCACAAATGGGCATCCATGAGCAAGATCCCATCCATGTAGGCAGAGAACCATGTTGGTGACCACAGAAGAAGTAGCTGACATCAAAGGGATGTGTGTCTGAGGACTTGTAACCTCACTGGAACTCAGCAGCACCTGTTTGTGCAGCGAGCTGCTCTGCTGAGCAGGGGGTGTGTACAGTGTCTGTTAAGATTTCTTTACCTTCAGAACGGGTATTTCATTGGGTTTGAGCATGTCTGCACAGCACACTGCCATGTTGAGCATGACCTGTCATGGGGGTGTGTACACAGAGTACTAACCTCTGTTTACCTTTGCTATGTGTGTTTGCATGGTGCTCCACAGTTATCAGTGAAGAAGGCTGTTTAAAAAAATGGCTGAGAAAAGCAATAATATCTTAATGACTGAGGACCACTGTTCCACTTAAACTAGGGCCATTAACAGTCCTTAGTGATGTACTTGGCAGGTGGAATGTATCATAGGTAGCCAGTCACAAAGGCCCCACCTACAGCAGAGCACAGTAAAGGTTGCAGAAACCCACAATCTGATCTCACCCCCATACTCTACACCAATGGAGTACAGACTTAGGACTTTTGACTGAAGAAATGTTAGGGGCTGCTGCAGGTCTGCTACATCTTTATGTGAAAGATGCTGAGGTCAGTGCTGCTACTGCTAACCATAGGCCTAGACTGAGAAGGAGAAGAGTGTTCAGGCCCAGGGTAACCTTCCAGGGGCTACATGAGCTGGAGATTGTAGAGGACTACAGGGTGGACAGGGACATACTACAAGAACTCACTGAGCTCTGCCACCCTCAACTCAGGCCCAGAGCCAACAGAGGAGAACCCATCCCAGTGGAGACAAAGGTATGTGTAGCCCTTAGGATAATAGTCACAGGTACCTTCAAAAGACCAACTGGGGACATGATGGGGGTCTCACAGGCATCAGCATCCAGGGTACTCCACCAATTTCTGGATGCCATGCTACCACATGCCAGTGACTACATTCATTTTCCCCTCACCCCTGAGGCAAGCACCAGCAGTATGCAACACTTCTACCATGTAGCACACTACCTGGAGTTACTGGGTGCCATAGGTTGCAGTCATGTACACATCAAGGCACCACCCAGTATGGAGGGTAGAATCTACGTCAACTGCAAGTTGTACCACTCCATCAATTGCCAGGTCATGTGCAATACCCAGGGCATAATCATGAATGTGTGCTGGCAGCCCTGGCAGTTATCATGACTCCCATATCTGGCATGCATTACAGCTGTACCAGATGTTTGCTGGGGGGACATCACACAGGATCATTTACTGGAGGATTCAGGTGACACACTGCAACCTTGGATGATGACACACATCAGAAATGCACACGCACCCACCAAAGAACACCATAATGAGGCACATGCACAAACTAGAAACATCATAGAGCATGTGTTTGGGCTGTTGAAGTTATGGTTCCAGTGCCTCGATATATCTGGTGTAGCCCTGCAGTACTCTTCAGTCACATGTGCACACATGTTCGCAGTATGTGCCATGCTACATAATATGATCCTGTGGAAACACCTTTAGCACGATTAGTGAAGAGAAGGGATACACAGCCCCCCACCAGTGCCTAGGTCACCAGAGCCACACTCACAGGGGGACTCCAAGGAGGAAACCCCAAAGGTTGTCCCTGTAGGCAGACATAGGCATGCCCAGTATGCTCTGGCCTTGGCCAAGAGACAACGCATAGCACATGCACTGACAACCTAGGGCCCTAGAGACTGGCACCTTACTCTGACTTGCATACATATTAGTACAAATGATGCCAGCCAGCCCACACAACCTGTACTTAACCATGTATTGACTGTGTACTGCATGCATCAGAGTCAGCCCCAAACTACAGGTCTGACAACTGCTGCAGTTGCAAGGTAAGTCGCACACCTATTCACCACTTGTGTGGGGCAATACAATATGGTAGCATATGTATGGACCTGCAGCATGTATGCAGGGGACTATAGCAGGCTACTGGGGTACTTAGGAAGATCTAACAGCCACTTGGGACAACAGGTACTGTGTCCAGTAGTATGTGCTCCATAATATGCACTAAGCCACATGGCTGAAATGTCCACTGCAATTTCCAAGGGGATAGCTAACAGTGGGGTATTACAACAGTCACACAACCATGTATGCCAGCAGAGCATGGGCTGGTTGTCGCCCACCCCCAACTCATAAGTGTACCCATGCAACTGCTGTAGCAGTATATCTGCAATGATTTATCAGCAGATCACCCAATTTCAAGGCTGTGACATAGAACCTGGCCACACATTGTATGTCTCATGTAACGCAGAGTTGACAAAGTATGTCTGCATGCTTGATTATGTGATGAATGATGCATTCCTGTCTGTCAGCCTGTGTGGCTTTGTAGGATAGGGATATTTGCATGGTTAATGGTGTTGATGTTTTGAATCTAGCAGCAGCAACATCTTTTGCATTTGAGGTAGTCATATGGTGGTATTCCCAAAGACTGTCATAAACCCTCAATCTGTTACTGCAAGAAAGCTGGACAATGCCAAAGTGAATGGGAGGGGGGACAAAGGGACAAACCTACAGACAGACATTATATGTGCTCTGAGTAACCTAGAATGTGGCTAGTATAAGAGCAGATTGAAACAGGTCAGATTAGCTGCTGGATGTAAAGGCCATCACTTAAATATGTCAGTAGTTACAACAATTCGATGACTGCATTTTACAATATATTACCGGAAAATCACAAATGTATAAGGAACAGACCAGACACATTGGGTGAAATGCTGGACATTCTGCAAAAACACGTACAGACACAGGTATGCAGATTGTCACCCTGTGTATGGTGTTATATCATGTACCCCAGTAACATCATACCTGTCAACCTCATAGAGCAAGAAATCTGGCCAAAATATGAATAAAAGTGGGACAAAGGCCCACAAATAAGGGCTAGTTTTAAATATTGCTCTTTCAAATGTTGAAAGTTGATAAAATAACAGGTCTTGCATTAGCATGAATCTCCTGATGTGTATGGAGACTGAAATTCAAATGTCTGTCATTATTTCTTAACTTCAATCTGCAATGACTTGACCCTAATTTGCCAGAAAACCACAATGTTATGTAAAATGGACCAAAAATATGAGGAAAGATCTGGACATTCTGTGAAGCTCTGTAGAGTTGAGAGACATGAGTTACAACAACTGGGAATGCCTTGGAAAATATCAGGGAATTGCCAATGGTCTGCAGCACACAAAATCTCAGACTGGAGTATAGGCAGCACTGGCCTGGAGTCACCTTGTAAGTACTGACTGCTGTCACACAGGGCATGCTCCTACACTTTGCTAACTTGAGCCCAAGTTGGTTGCCTCTTCCGCCCAATGACCTGCTATGAGGAAATATGTCTGTACATACAAACAGCTACATATACATACATATCTTTGCCTCCCTATCCCCTTTACATATGAGTAGTGTATCTATCAGTATGTGGCACATATATATATATGTTCATAGGTTGGTACTGGGCTATCAGCCCTAGGGTCTATACAAGCCTAGCCTTAAAAATTCCCTGGCTATTTCTTCCCACAGTATTTACTTCCCTGGAACCCTGCCTAGCAGGGCAACTGACATGATCCCCGGGATGAACTTCCTATCCCCCATCCAATCATCAAGGTTGCTTTTGAAGAGGATCAAACAGGCACTCTGCTTGACATGTATGGGCAGTCTATTCCAGAGTCTGGGGACACTCTAGGTCATGAACTTATCTCTCCAGCATGTCCTGTTCATTGTGATGACAAGGCTTAGATCCCTGGAGCATGTGTCTCTGAGGGATTGGGATTTCTTTAGCTGTAGCATGTCCAACAGCTTTGGGTTTGAAATGGCCCTGTATGTTAAGCAGAGATCAGCTCTGAGTAGATGGTATGCGACAGAGTATAGCTGGAGTTTTTTTAGATGGTCAGCATAGGACATCTGCTTTAGGCCTGTGATTCTTTTAGTGAGGTATTTCTGTGGCCTTTCCGGTTGTTGCAGATGTCTTGAGAGGTACATACCAAACTGGGCATTGTATTCTATAATGGGTCTAATGAGGGATGAGTACAGTGGGACAACGACCTCCTTTTTTCTGGATGAAAAGCCCTTAGGGATGAGGTGTGCCGCATAAAAGGATTTCCTTACTGTTGTGGCGATGTGGTTATCGAAGGTGAGACCACTGTCTACCTGTGTCCCTAAGTCTCTTATCACACTTTCGGTGTTTAGTGTACTGCCACCTATGTGGTAATTTATGGGTACATGTTTTTTCCCAAAGGGGATAACTATACATTTCGTGGCATTGAGTTTCAACCCATGGCTCTGGCACCAAGCATCTGTTTCTGTAAGGCCCTTTTGTAGAATATCCACATCATTTGGGGATTTAATAATGGCTCCCAGTTTGCAGTCATCTGTGAACTTTGTTAGCTAGAGTCCTTTAGTGTTGGCCTATACTTCAGAGAAGTAGACACCAAAGAAGAGCGGTCCCAGGACTGAACCCTGAGGTGCTCCACTTGTCACTTGTCTGGAGCTGGATTTGGAGTCGGCTACTTTTACAGTGTGGGTTCTGTCAGTAAGCCAGTTGGCAAACCATCGAGTGACGGAGGGATTAATGCCCAGCTTAGTAAGTTTATCCATGATTCCAAAGTGCGGGATTGTGTCAAAGGCCTTGGCAAGGTCCAGATAGACTGTGTGGACCACCTTACCCTCGTCCACAGCTCTGGAGACTGATTCAAATAATTCAATTAGGTTCAAGAGACAAGATCAGCCTTTCACAAACCCAAATGTTTGAAGGTTGCCAGTGTTTTTGTTTATAAGTTCCATGATAATACGTTCCATGGCCTTCAGGTTCAGGCTCATCAGACTGATGGGGCAGTAGTTCCCAGGATCCAAGGTGGATCCCCCCTTGTGGAGTGGGATAACTGTACCTGTGCACCACTCAGTGGGAATGAAGCCTGAGGTGAGACTATGATTAAACATGACACTTAAGTGAGGTGCCAGTTAACTTTATAGTTCATGTAGTACACATAGCCCAGGGTGTCATCTGGTCCCATGGATGCTGTATTCTTAGCTTTGGAGAGTGCATGTTTTATCTGTGTGGCCATTATTACCAGAATTTGGCAATCTTCTGGTATTGAGATGGGCCATTTAGGGAGTGAGAGGGGGGGTGAAGTTGGCACTGAATCGATCTGCCAGGATATTGGCAATATCTTTTGGATCAGTACATTTAATGCCATTCTGTTGTAGCTCAGAGCAGATCTGAGCATTGCCATTTTGATTCTTGACATTGCTATAGAATGCCTTGTTGTTGTCTTTGGAATCTTTGGAAATTTTATTTTTGTAACTAGCTTTGAAGGATTTTATGATGGATCTCAGCTTCTTACTCAGGCTGGTAAGGGAGTATTTTGCTTCCTGGGATTTTCCTCTTTTCTGCAACAGTTTCTTGCTTTTGTTGTAAAGTTTGTTTATGGCAGGGAACCACCAGATTGGCTTCCTTTTTTTGGAGGAGAGCATCTTGGTTCTATTTGGGATGGCATGATTCATGCATGAGTGGATGTGCTCATACAGTGCCTTAGTGTAGGATTCAGTAGTCGAACTTTCAGTTCTCGCCTGCATGGGTATCATGAAGTTTGTCACTTCTGACTTGAGTAGCATGAAGTTGGCTTTGGAGAAGTTTTTTACGGAGGTTTCCTTACTGATGGGTGTGGAAGGTATATGGATATCAAGGGTGATTAGCTTATGGTCAGACCTGACCAACGAGAGGGTGACCATAGGTGTGGAGGATCAATTTCCCATGTTGGTAATGACCAGGTCTAGGATACTGGAGCCCCTGGCGGGACTATGAATTAGTTGATCCAGGGCATTGGAATTTATGAATTGCAAGAGCCATTAGGCAAAGGTGTTGGTACATGAGTAGTTTTCCCGGTTAATGGCAGGGTAGTTGAAATCACCCAGTATTAGGTTGTATCTTAATATTTTCCAGTATGTTTAGAAAGGTGTAGTAATAATCTTGGGGCATGGTGGGGGATCTGTAGCAAGCTACAATTTGGACTGCAGTCTTACCTAGTGTTAATTGCACCTGGAGAATTTCAGACGCATTGTGTTGGGCAACTAACCTGGTGGTGTGAATACCCTTGGTGAATATGGACACTCCTCCACCATTAGTGTTTCGGTCTTGGTTTGCTGGCCGAAAAGTGTGGTAGAAGCTGTAATTGCAGGGGTGCTCTCTGGAGCCTTGAACCAGGTCTCAGTTACTGCACAGATATCGATGTTCTCCATTTTTAGTAGTGCCTCAAGAGAGTGCATTTTGAGGTTTAGAGTTCTAGCATTGAGTAGCATTACCTTCAGATTTTGCATGGTTGTACAGGTTACGGTGGTGGTTTTGTCCTTTGAACTTTGCCTAAAAAAGGCACTATAGGGATGGTAAGAGCCTTAGCCAGTAACCTGAATCCCAGGGTCGACAGGTGCAGACCATCTCTGGCAAAGCATTGTGGTCTATTGATCATGTCATCCCAGGCAAACAGATACTGGATCCCCTTTGAATGACACTGGAAGCTTAGCCAATTGTTGAAGTCAATCATTTTGTCCTTATACTGTGGTATCATTCCTGGCAAAGGCAGGATGCTACTCAGGGCTAGGGTCATACCTGCCTGGGCCACATGATCCAAGAGCTCTTCAATGTCTCTTTTCATGTAGTCCAGAGAGGCACATCTCAAGTCATTCACTCCAACATGGACAATGACAGAGTCATATTTGTACTTGTTGTGGAGTGAATTAAGTGCATGTGTTATGCGGCAGTTCCTTGCACCCAACAGGCAGCTGACTGTAATTTTCTCCTTGTTCAGCCTGGTGAGTGGGACATCAGTGTGCCTCACTATAGAGTCACCTGTGACTAAAGTGCTGGATACGTTGTCTTGTCTTAGGGGCTGTTGGGTGTCAAACTGGTGTTGTGAGCTGTGACACTTTGGTAGTGATTGGTTGTTTGCGTTTCAGCTTTTGAAGTCCTTGCTGCTTGGGCAGGTTACTGTTAAGGGCCTCTGCATACGAGTGTTTAGTGTTGCTATGTAAGGGTGATGGTGCTGTAGGTTTAGAAGGGCTATGTGTTGCTTGAGGTGCAGTGCGGGTGTTAACCTTCTCCTCTTGACTGTCTAGCACAATCTTGGGTTGAGAGAGCTTTGCTTCCAGTTTGGCTATGTAAGTGCATCTCTCACAGGTTGTAGTGTTGGGTGGTAGGAGGAGAGGGTTGTCTGTGTACATGAAGCAATTGCTGCATTTCCCCAGTGTGCCCAGATTCACCAGGTGGACAGGAGAAATCACCAGAAGCTGACCCTTTGACATGCCTGGTTTTGTGCTTTTTTTTGTAAAGTACAAGAGCCATTTTCCCTTATCTTACCAAGGTACTTTGCAATTATAGGCTGTTTAGTGCCTACGATTAATTTCTCCCGATATATATATATATATATATATATATATATATATATATATATATATATAGAGAGAGAGAGAGAGAGAGCTATATAAAGTAGAAAGACGCATAGACTCTTCATATTTGTCAACATAACACATTTACATAATGTACTAAGGTGACATCCCTGTTATACACATTTATATCTATCTGTCTATATCTATATATATATATATATATATATATATATATATATATATATATATATATATATATATATATATATATACACGTATGTGTGTCTGTGTGTATGGATATATATCTATATATATATATATATATATATAGATTAGATAGATAGATATAGATATATATTTATATATATATATATTTTGATATATATATATATATATATATATATATATATATATATATATTTATTAAATAACAGACAACTTGCGAGACTAAGAAGATAAGCTATAAAAAAATAATTTAAAACACCCTGACTACGAGAAATGAACCTTGAACTAAAAAACATAAAAATAAAATACGTAGGATGAACTAGTGTTTTAGCGCTTTCATCTTTTATTGGTGGATAAGACTACTTCAGAAACAAATACATAAATGCAGTGAAATTAGTTGTACACACTTGATATTCTGTAATTCAAAAAAATACTAACCTGTCATAAAGAGATAGAATGTCAAAGGGCCAATCATAAGACTCAGCAATAAAACAACCTAACCCATAAAAAATGCTGTTATTACCAATAGATGTCAGCATTATAAGGTAGATTATCATTGTGACTTAATTAACTAATCAAATTCAATTAAATAAATAAATAAATAAATAAAGGACAATAATAATTTAAGATATTCAGAAATAACAGTATAGCGGAATCAGTAAAACCAAAGTAAGCACTAGGGCTGAAATCCAGTATTTAAACTGCTAAAGCAACCCAGGAAATCTCTAGAAGTCCACAACTCAGTGTGTCATTCATCTAGCAAAACCCCTGTTCCAAGCACCAAAAAAATCCCTGTTCCCCTAGAGTAGTCTTTCAACCAAACAAAACAAAACCACTCTGTTTTTAACATATGAACATGTCGCACATTTAATATTAATGTTCATTGAGACCAGGGGCTTTGTCAGCTCCCAGCAGGAGCTGCCATTTAAGTTCCTTCATTTCCAGCAGCGCATTGCAGAAACCAAAAAATAAATCCAGCTTTTCCAATACCAAGAACTGAAATCCAAAGAAATTCATGCATTTGCTGCTGTGGTTTCCTAGTGCATTAGTGCTATCCTTTTTGCGGATAGCTGCCAGATGTTCCTTAGATCTGTCAGAAAGTTTTCTGCTAGTTTTACCAATGTAGTACTGGTTACATCTTTTTCATATAGCTGCATATACCACCCACTCCGTGTGGCAGTACATATCCTGTGTAAAATTAACTTTATAGTTGCAATGTGGGAAGGTGTAAGAGCTGCAGCTTAAAATGTGTTGGCAAACTACACAGTGGCCACAAGTAAACATGCCTGGGGGTCCTTGTGTTAGATCCTGGTTTCCTATTAGAAAAGGCAAGTCCCTGTTTTCGAAACGTGCTCTTAACGGAGAGGATTATTTGTAGGAGAAGGTAGGTTGTTCACCTAAAATAGATTTTAGATCATCCTGGCTGGAAAATATGTTCCAATTCTTAATGATGATTTCCCTGATCACCTGCATGTCCCTACTGATTGGTAATGGAAAACTGCAGAGTTTATCAGTCAGGTTAGTACTTCTGCTACAGCTATTGTAGCAAAATATCAGTATAGGCTTGTGCTTGATGTGTCTCTCTTTACCCTGTCCAGCTCTTGTTCTATAATGTGGTCAGGATAGTTTCTTGTTAAGAACATACTTTTGAGGAAATTGGCTTCAGAAACAAAATCCTCATCTACACTGATGATGCGGGAAAGGCGGATGAACTGTCTTCATACCACATTCATTTTGGAGAAATGTGGGTGCTGACTATTGTAGTCCAGAAAATTGTTGCGATAAGTGTTTTTACTGTGGATGTTGGATTCCAAACTATTGTTAGACTTGTTGATCTTTATGGTGGTGTCCAGGAAATGGATAGTTGCACCTCGTCCAGAGTTGGTAAAATCCAAGTATCATATGCTATTAGTTATCTCCTTGATGAAGTCAGTCAGTTCCATGTCTGTGCCTTCCCAGATGAAATCAATATAATGTCTATACAGCCATACAGACTGGTAGCCAGATAGGTGGATGAACGTTTCTAACTCCCAGGAACTAAGGAGCAAGTTGGCTAGCGCTGGGGCCATTTTCGACCCCATAGCTACTCCCCGTCATTGTTGGTATAGTTTTTGATAAAAATGAAAAAAGTTGTTGTTGATAACTATCTCTGCTAGGTCACAAATAGTGTTAGTTCTGTTACAGGAGAACCCTGCATATTTGGACAGATACAATTTTAAAGCTTCCAACCCTTCTTTGTGTGGGATGTTTGTGTACAGGGCTACTATATCCAATGTAACTAGAGAGCAGTTAGATGGATGTATTTGAGCCCTGTACAATTAATCTAAGAAATCCCACTAGTCCTTCAGGTAAAAGTTGGTCGCTTGTACCAAGGGGTTAAGCACAGTATCCAAATATTCCGAGATTTTTTCAGTTTTAGTGCATTGATTTGACATCACCAGCCTGAAGGGTGGATCACTTTCATTCTTGTGCACTTCCTGGATGCCAAATAGTTTACCAATGCTAGGGTTCATGACAAGCATATACACGTGCTCCTCCAGTGAAATATTTTGGGTTTGCTGTAACTTTTTGAGTAGCTTGTCAATGCTAGAATACTGTTTGTTGACTGTATTAGTGTTAGTGGCTGTGTAAAAAGTGCCATCTTTCAATTCATTATTCACTTTTTTGATGTAATCATCCTGTGTCATGAGCACTATGCCTGTGCCATTATCCGCTTTCATCATCCTGAGTGTCTTTGTTTGAATTCCTTTAGGGCTAGTTGTTCAAGTTTGGTTAAATTAAACCATTTAGAGTTGCTAGGTTGCTTTAATAGCAATCTCATGTTGTGTTCACAGACCTTCAAGAAGGTTTGCACTACATGATGCAGAGTCAGGTTAAACAGGCTCTTCATTTTTATCAGTCTGTTAGGGTTGAGGTATTCTTCGGAATCTGAGGATTCCTCATTGTACCTAGTGTTATTGTTATGCCAAATTTGTAAGTTGAGTTTCCTAAAAAAAAACCTGAGTTCCAGTAATGAGTCCGTTATGTTCGCTCTCTGCCCAGGGATGAAAGGGAATCCCTTGCTTAGCAATTGGATGTGTGCTTCTAAGAATGTTTTGTTTGACAGGTTGAAGACTGGGCAGTCAAGGAAAGCCTGTCTCTGGTTGTTAAAGTTGGTATTTAACACTTGCTTTGGCTCCTGGTTTTTATGATTCTCTCTAGAGGAAGGAATCTGTGCACTCTCATCTTCCCCCTCTCTTGTCCTGTCCTGTATGAATTCCTGGGAGTATTGGTTAGATCCCATTGACCCTGCTCTAAAAAAATAATTCCTGTTGTTATTTTCTGCAGCAGTAGTTAAATTCAGTGCTGGAGAATCTTGGTTACAGTGAAGTGAAAGTGGTGAAACTGAATCTGATGTTCCTGCTAGTGTGTTTCTATGTTCCTCTAGTAAATGCCACATTGGTGGCATCGTGTAAGTTGCTGTTGGTTGGTTGTTACTCTGTGAAGGAGAACTTGCATACGGGTTAGCTGTTGCTGAGACTTGTGGAGTCGGCCTGTGTCTGTACTCGTCGTGCTGCTGTCTAGCATTACTTGGTG